>NC_140447.1:0-42500 GCF_963576455.1 Neolamprologus multifasciatus
TTCATTATGTGAATAACTTGAAAATCTTAGCTCAAACAGCTTCAAAACCTGTTTGCCCAGCACGGGGTGGATATTGAATTGCTATAAGATAACGCCGTAAATATGTGTGTATGCTTCTTCTATCAAAACTTACAGCTATTTATATGAAGTTGTACAAAAACGCTTTATTTCGTCAAGACAGTGCGTTTCCTACGATTACATGCATTTGAATGGGGGAATTCGCCCGAAACAAAGTATAGGTTTTCATTATGTGAATAACTTGAAAATCTTAGCTCAAACAGCTTCAAAACCTGTTTGCCCAGCACGGGGGATCTTGAATTGTATAAGATAACGCCGTAAATATGTGTGTATGCTTCTTCTATCAAGACTTACAGCTATTTATATGAAGTTGTACAAAAACGCTTTATTTCGTCAAGACAGTGCGTTTCCTACGATTACATGCATTTGAATGGGGAATTCGCCCGAAACAAAGTATAGGTTTTCATTATGTGAATAACTTGAAAATCTTAGCTCAAACAGCTTCAAAACCTGTTTGCCCAGCACGGGGATCTTGAATTGTATAAGATAACGCCGTAAATATGTGTGTATGCTTCTTCTATCAAGACTTACAGCTATTTATATGAAGTTGTACAAAAACGCTTTATTTCGTCAAGACAGTGCGTTTCCTACGATTACATGCATTTGAATGGGGGAATTCGCCCGAAACAAAGTATAGGTTTTCATTATGTGAATAACTTGAAAATCTTAGCTCAAACAGCTTCAAAACCTGTTTGCCCAGCACGGGGATCTTGAATTGTATAAGATAACGCCGTAAATATGTGTGTCTGAGTCTTCTATCACAACTTACAGCTATTTATATGAAGTTGTACAAAAACGCTTTATTTCGTCAAGACAGTGCGTTTCCTACGATTACATGCATTTGAATGGGGAACTCGCCCGAAACAAAGTATAGGTTTTCATTATGTGAATAACTTGAAAATCTTAGCTCAAACAGCTTCAAAACCTGTTTGCCCAGCACGGGGATCTTGAATTGTATAAGATAACGCCGTAAATATGTGTGTATGCTTCTTCTATCAAAACTTACAGCTATTTATATGAAGTTGTACAAAAACGCTTTATTTCGTCAAGACAGTGCGTTTCCTACGATTACATGCATTTGAATGGGGAATTCGCCCGAAACAAAGTATAGGTTTTCATTATGTGAATAACTTGAAAATCTTAGCTCAAACAGCTTCAAAACCTGTTTGCCCAGCACGGGGATCTTGAATTGTATAAGATAACGCCGTAAATTTGTGTGTCCGACTCTTCTATCAAAACTTACAGCTATTGATATGAAGTTGTACAAAAATGCTTTATTTCGTCAAGAAAGTGCGTTTCCAACGATTACATGCATTTGAATGGGGAATTCGCCCAAAACAAAGTATAGGTTTTCATTATGTGAATAACTTGAAAATCTTAGCTCAAACAGCTTCAAAACCTGTTTGCCCAGCACGGGGATCTTGAATTGTATAAGATAACGCCGTAAATATGTGTGTATGCTTCTTCTATCAAGACTTACAGCTATTTATATGAAGTTGTACAAAAACGCTTTATTTCGTCAAGACAGTGCGTTTCCTACGATTACATGCATTTGAATGGGGAATTCGCCCGAAACAAAGTATAGGTTTTCATTATGTGAATAACTTGAAAATCTTAGCTCAAACAGCTTCAAAACCTGTTTGCCCAGCACGGGGATCTTGAATTGTATAAGATAACGCCGTAAATTTGTGTGTCCGACTCTTCTATCAAAACTTACAGCTATTTATATGAAGTTGTACAAAAACGCTTTATTTCGTCAAGACAGTGCGTTTCCTACGATTACATGCATTTGAATGGGGGAATTCGCCCGAAACAAAGTATAGGTTTTCATTATGTGAATAACTTGAAAATCTTAGCTCAAACAGCTTCAAAACCTGTTTGCCCAGCACGGGGATCTTGAATTGTATAAGATAACGCCGTAAATATGTGTGTCTGAGTCTTCTATCAAAGACTTACAGCTATTTATATGAAGTTGTACAAAAACGCTTTATTTCGTCAAGACAGTGCGTTTCCTACGATTACATGCATTTGAATGGGGGAATTCGCCCGAAACAAAGTATAGGTTTTCATTATGTGAATAACTTGAAAATCTTAGCTCAAACAGCTTCAAAACCTGTTTGCCCAGCACGGGGATCTTGAATTGTATAAGATAACGCCGTAAATATGTGTGTCTGAGTCTTCTATCAAGACTTACAGCTATTTATATGAAGTTGTACAAAAACGCTTTATTTCGTCAAGACAGTGCGTTTCCTACGATTACATGCATTTGAATGGGGGAACTTCGCCCGAAACAAAGTATAGGTTTTCATTATGTGAATAACTTGAAAATCTTAGCTCAAACAGCTTCAAAACCTGTTTGCCCAGCACGGGGATCTTGAATTGTATAAGATAACGCCGTAAATATGTGTGTCTGCTTCTTCTATCAAGACTTACAGCTATTTATATGAAGTTGTACAAAAACGCTTTATTTCGTCAAGACAGTGCGTTTCCTACGATTACATGCATTTGAATGGGGAACTTCGCCCGAAACAAAGTATAGGTTTTCATTATGTGAATAACTTGAAAATCTTAGCTCAAACAGCTTCAAAACCTGTTTGCCCAGCACGGGGATCTTGAATTGTATAAGATAACGCCGTAAATATGTGTGTATGCTTCTTCTATCAAGACTTACAGCTATTTATATGAAGTTGTACAAAAACGCTTTATTTCGTCAAGACAGTGCGTTTCCTACGATTACATGCATTTGAATGGGGGAATTCGCCCGAAACAAAGTATAGGTTTTCATTATGTGAATAACTTGAAAATCTTAGCTCAAACAGCTTCAAAACCTGTTTGCCCAGCACGGGGATCTTGAATTGTATAAGATAACGCCGTAAATATGTGTGTATGCTTCTTCTATCAAGACTTACAGCTATTTATATGAAGTTGTACAAAAACGCTTTATTTCGTCAAGACAGTGCGTTTCCTACGATTACATGCATTTGAATGGGGGAATTCGCCCGAAACAAAGTATAGGTTTTCATTATGTGAATAACTTGAAAATCTTAGCTCAAACAGCTTCAAAACCTGTTTGCCCAGCACGGGATGGATCTTGAATTGTATAAGATAACGCCGTAAATATGTGTGTCTGCCTCTTCTATCAAGACTTACAGCTATTTATATGAAGTTGTACAAAAACGCTTTATTTCGTCAAGACAGTGCGTTTCCTACGATTACATGCATTTGAATGGGGGAATTCGCCCGAAACAAAGTATAGGTTTTCATTATGTGAATAACTTGAAAATCTTAGCTCAAACAGCTTCAAAACCTGTTTGCCCAGCACGGGGATGGATATTGAATTCTATAAGATAACGCCGTAAATATGTGTGTCTGAGTCTTCTATCAAAACTTACAGCTATTTATATGAAGTTGTACAAAAACGCTTTATTTCGTCAAGACAGTGCGTTTCCTACGATTACATGCATTTGAATGGGGGAATTCGCCCGAAACAAAGTATAGGTTTTCATTATGTGAATAACTTGAAAATCTTAGCTCAAACAGCTTCAAAACCTGTTTGCCCAGCACGGGGATCTTGAATTGTATAAGATAACGCCGTAAATATGTGTGTATGCTTCTTCTATCAAGACTTACAGCTATTTATATGAAGTTGTACAAAAACGCTTTATTTCGTCAAGACAGTGCGTTTCCTACGATTACATGCATTTGAATGGGGGAATTCGCCCGAAACAAAGTATAGGTTTTCATTATGTGAATAACTTGAAAATCTTAGCTCAAACAGCTTCAAAACCTGTTTGCCCAGCACGGGGATCTTGAATTGTATAAGATAACGCCGTAAATATGTGTGTCTGCTTCTTCTATCAAGACTTACAGCTATTTATATGAAGTTGTACAAAAACGCTTTATTTCGTCAAGACAGTGCGTTTCCTACGATTACATGCATTTGAATGGGGGAATTCGCCCGAAACAAAGTATAGGTTTTCATTATGTGAATAACTTGAAAATCTTAGCTCAAACAGCTTCAAAACCTGTTTGCCCAGCACGGGGATCTTGAATTGTATAAGATAACGCCGTAAATATGTGTGTATGCTTCTTCTATCAAAACTTACAGCTATTTATATGAAGTTGTACAAAAACGCTTTATTTCGTCAAGACAGTGCGTTTCCTACGATTACATGCATTTGAATGGGGGAATTCGCCCGAAACAAAGTATAGGTTTTCATTATGTGAATAACTTGAAAATCTTAGCTCAAACAGCTTCAAAACCTGTTTGCCCAGCACGGGGATCTTGAATTGTATAAGATAACGCCGTAAATATGTGTGTATGCTTCTTCTATCAAGACTTACAGCTATTTATATGAAGTTGTACAAAAACGCTTTATTTCGTCAAGACAGTGCGTTTCCTACGATTACATGCATTTGAATGGGGGAATTCGCCCGAAACAAAGTATAGGTTTTCATTATGTGAATAACTTGAAAATCTTAGCTCAAACAGCTTCAAAACCTGTTTGCCCAGCACGGGGATCTTGAATTGTATAAGATAACGCCGTAAATATGTGTGTCTGCCTCTTCTATCAAGACTTACAGCTATTTATATGAAGTTGTACAAAAACGCTTTATTTCGTCAAGACAGTGCGTTTCCTACGATTACATGCATTTGAATGGGGGAATTCGCCCGAAACAAAGTATAGGTTTTCATTATGTGAATAACTTGAAAATCTTGGCTCAAACAGCTTCAAAACCTGTTTGCCCAGCACGGGGATCTTGAATTGTATAAGATAAAGCCTAAATATGTGTGTATGCTTCTTCTATCAAGACTTACAGCTATTTATATGAAGTTGTACAAAAACGCTTTATTTCGTCAAGACAGTGCGTTTCCTACGATTACATGCATTTGAATGGGGGAATTCGCCCGAAACAAAGTATAGGTTTTCATTATGTGAATAACTTGAAAATCTTAGCTCAAACAGCTTCAAAACCTGTTTGCCCAGCACGGGGATCTTGAATTGTATAAGATAACGCCGTAAATATGTGTGTCTGATTCTTCTATCAAGACTTACAGCTATTTATATGAAGTTGTACAAAAACGCTTTATTTCGTCAAGACAGTGCGTTTCCAACGATTACATGCATTTGAATGGGGGAATTCGCCCAAAACAAAGTATAGGTTTTCATTATGTGAATAACTTGAAAATCTTAGCTCAAACAGCTTCAAAACCTGTTTGCCCAGCACGGGGATCTTGAATTGTATAAGATAACGCCGTAAATATGTGTGTATGCTTCTTCTATCAAGACTTACAGCTATTTATATGAAGTTGTACAAAAACGCTTTATTTCGTCAAGACAGTGCGTTTCCTACGATTACATGCATTTGAATGGGGGAATTCGCCCGAAACAAAGTATAGGTTTTCATTATGTGAATAACTTGAAAATCTTAGCTCAAACAGCTTCAAAACCTGTTTGCCCAGCACGGGGATCTTGAATTGTATAAGATAACGCCGTAAATATGTGTGTATGCTTCTTCTATCAAGACTTACAGCTATTTATATGAAGTTGTACAAAAACGCTTTATTTCGTCAAGACAGTGCGTTTCCTACGATTACATGCATTTGAATGGGGGAATTCGCCCGAAACAAAGTATAGGTTTTCATTATGTGAATAACTTGAAAATCTTAGCTCAAACAGCTTCAAAACCTGTTTGCCCAGCACGGGGATCTTGAATTGTATAAGATAACGCCTGAATATGTGTGTATGCTTCTTCTATCAAGACTTACAGCTATTTATATGAAGTTGTACAAAAACGCTTTATTTCGTCAAGACAGTGCGTTTCCTACGATTACATGCATTTGAATGGGGGAATTCGCCCGAAACAAAGTATAGGTTTTCATTATGTGAATAACTTGAAAATCTTAGCTCAAACAGCTTCAAAACCTGTTTGCCCAGCACGGGGATGGATATTGAATTCTATAAGATAACGCCGTAAATATGTGTGTCTGAGTCTTCTATCAAAACTTACAGCTATTTATATGAAGTTGTACAAAAACGCTTTATTTCGTCAAGACAGTGCGTTTCCTACGATTACATGCATTTGAATGGGGAATTCGCCCGAAACAAAGTATAGGTTTTCATTATGTGAATAACTTGAAAATCTTAGCTCAAACAGCTTCAAAACCTGTTTGCCCAGCACGGGGATCTTGAATTGTATAAGAGAAAGCCACCAATATGTGTGTATGCTTCTTCTATCAAGACTTACAGCTATTTATATGAAGTTGTACAAAAACGCTTTATTTCGTCAAGACAGTGCGTTTCCTACGATTACATGCATTTGAATGGGGGAATTCGCCCGAAACAAAGTATAGGTTTTCATTATGTGAATAACTTGAAAATCTTAGCTCAAACAGCTTCAAAACCTGTTTGCCCAGCACAGGGATCTTGAATTGTATAAGATAAAGCCACAAATATGTGTGTATGCTTCTTCTATCAAGACTTACAGCTATTTATATGAAGTTGTACAAAAACACTTTATTTCGTCAAGACAGTGCGTTTCCTACGATTACATGCATTTGAATGGGGGAATTCGCCCGAAACAAAGTATAGGTTTTCATTATGTGAATAACTTGAAAATCTTAGCTCAAACAGCTTCAAAACCTGTTTGCCCAGCACGGGTGATATTGAATTCTATAAGATAACGCCGTAAATATGTGTGTCTGAGTCTTCTATCAAAACTTACAGCTATTTATATGAAGTTGTACAAAAACGCTTTATTTCGTCAAGACAGTGCGTTTCCTACGATTACATGCATTTGAATGGGGAATTCGCCCGAAACAAAGTATAGGTTTTCATTATGTGAATAACTTGAAAATCTTAGCTCAAACAGCTTCAAAACCTGTTTGCCCAGCACGGGGATCTTGAATTGTATAAGATAACGCCTAAATATGTGTGTATGCTTCTTCTATCAAGACTTACAGCTATTTATATGAAGTTGTACAAAAACGCTTTATTTCGTCAAGACAGTGCGTTTCCTACGATTACATGCATTTGAATGGGGGAATTCGCCCGAAACAAAGTATAGGTTTTCATTATGTGAATAACTTGAAAATCTTAGCTCAAACAGCTTCAAAACCTGTTTGCCCAGCACGGGGATCTTGAATTGTATAAGATAACGCCGTAAATATGTGTGTATGCTTCTTCTATCAAGACTTACAGCTATTTATATGAAGTTGTACAAAAACGCTTTATTTCGTCAAGACAGTGCGTTTCCTACGATTACATGCATTTGAATGGGGGAATTCGCCCGAAACAAAGTATAGGTTTTCATTATGTGAATAACTTGAAAATCTTAGCTCAAACAGCTTCAAAACCTGTTTGCCCAGCACGGGGATCTTGAATTGTATAAGAGAACGCCTAAATATGTGTGTATGCTTCTTCTATCAACACTTACAGCTATTTATATGAAGTTGTACAAAAACGCTTTATTTCGTCAAGACAGTGCGTTTCCTACGATTACATGCATTTGAATGGGGGAATTCGCCCGAAACAAAGTATAGGTTTTCATTATGTGAATAACTTGAAAATCTTAGCTCAAACAGCTTCAAAACCTGTTTGCCCAGCACGGGGATCTTGAATTGTATAAGATAACGCCTAAATATGTGTGTATGCTTCTTCTATCAAGACTTACAGCTATTTATATGAAGTTGTACAAAAACGCTTTATTTCGTCAAGACAGTGCGTTTCCTACGATTACATGCATTTGAATGGGGGAATGCGCCCGAAACAAAGTATAGGTTTTCATTATGTGAATAACTTGAAAATCTTGGCTCAAACAGATTCAAAACCTGTTTGCCCAGCACGGGGATGGATATTGAATTGTATAAGATAACGCCGTAAATTTGTGTGTCTTAGTCTTCTATCAAAACTTACAGCTATTTATATGAAGTTGTACAAAAACGCTTTATTTCGTCAAGACAGTGCGTTTCCTACGATTACATGCATTTGAATGGGGGAATTCGCCCGAAACAAAGTATAGGTTTTCATTATGTGAATAACTTGAAAATCTTAGCTCAAACAGCTTCAAAACCTGTTTGCCCAGCACGGGGATCTTGAATTGTATAAGATAACGCCACTAAATATGTGTGTATGCTTCTTCTATCAAGACTTACAGCTATTTATATGAAGTTGTACAAAAACGCTTTATTTCGTCAAGACAGTGCGTTTCCTACGATTACATGCATTTGAATGGGGGAATTCGCCCGAAACAAAGTATAGGTTTTCATTATGTGAATAACTTGAAAATCTTAGCTCAAACAGCTTCAAAACCTGTTTGCCCAGCACGGGGATGGATATTGAATTCTATAAGATAACGCCGTAAATATGTGTGTCTGAGTCTTCTATCAAAACTTACAGCTATTTATATGAAGTTGTACAAAAACGCTTTATTTCGTCAAGACAGTGCGTTTCCTACGATTACATGCATTTGAATGGGGGAATGCGCCCGAAACAAAGTATAGGTTTTCATTATGTGAATAACTTGAAAATCTTAGCTCAAACAGCTTCAAAACCTGTTTGCCCAGCACGGGGATCTTGAATTGTATAAGATAACGCCGTAAATATGTGTGTATGCTTCTTCTATCAAGACTTACAGCTATTTATATGAAGTTGTACAAAAACGCTTTATTTCGTCAAGACAGTGCGTTTCCTACGATTACATGCATTTGAATGGGGGAATTCGCCCGAAACAAAGTATAGGTTTTCATTATGTGAATAACTTGAAAATCTTAGCTCAAACAGCTTCAAAACCTGTTTGCCCAGCACGGGGATCTTGAATTGTATAAGATAACGCCGTAAATATGTGTGTCTGCTTCTTCTATCAAGACTTACAGCTATTTATATGAAGTTGTACAAAAACGCTTTATTTCGTCAAGACAGTGCGTTTCCTACGATTACATGCATTTGAATGGGGGAATTCGCCCGAAACAAAGTATAGGTTTTCAGTATGTGAATAACTTGAAAATCTTAGCTCAAACAGCTTCAAAACCTGTTTGCCCAGCACGGGATGGATCTTGAATGTCTATAAGATAACGCCGTAAATATGTGTGTCTGAGTCTTCTATCAAAACTTACAGCTATTTATATGAAGTTGTACAAAAACGCTTTATTTCGTCAAGACAGTGCGTTTCCTACGATTACATGCATTTGAATGGGGGAATTCGCCCGAAACAAAGTATAGGTTTTCATTATGTGAATAACTTGAAAATCTTAGCTCAAACAGCTTCAAAACCTGTTTGCCCAGCACGGGGATCTTGAATTGTATAAGAGAAAGCCACAAATATGTGTGTATGCTTCTTCTATCAAGACTTACAGCTATTTATATGAAGTTGTACAAAAACGCTTTATTTCGTCAAGACAGTGCGTTTCCTACGATTACATGCATTTGAATGGGGGAATTCGGCCCGAAACAAAGTATAGGTTTTCATTATGTGAATAACTTGAAAATCTTAGCTCAAACAGCTTCAAAACCTGTTTGCCCAGCACGGGATGGATCTTGAATTGTATAAGATAACGCCGTAAATTTGTGTGTCTGACTCTTCTATCAAAACTTACAGCTATTTATATGAAGTTGTACAAAAACGCTTTATTTCGTCAAGACAGTGCGTTTCCTACGATTACATGCATTTGAATGGGGGAATTCGCCCGAAACAAAGTATAGGTTTTCATTATGTGAATAACTGGAAAATCTTAGGCTCAAACAGCTTCAAAACCTGTTTGCCCAGCACGGGGATCTTGAATTGTATAAGATAACGCCGTAAATATGTGTGTATGCTTCTTCTATCAAGACTTACAGCTATTTATATGAAGTTGTACAAAAACTCTTTATTTCGTCAAGACAGTGCGTTTCCTACGATTACATGCATTTGAATGGGGGAATTCGCCCGAAACAAAGTATAGGTTTTCATTATGTGAATAACTTGAAAATCTTAGCTCAAACAGCTTCAAAACCTGTTTGCCCAGCACGGGGGATCTTGAATTGTATAAGATAACGCCGTAAATATGTGTGTCTGAGTCTTCTATCAAACTTACAGCTATTTATATGAAGTTGTACAAAAACGCTTTATTTCGTCAAGACAGTGCGTTTCCTACGATTACATGCATTTGAATGGGGAAATCGGCCGAAACAAAGTATAGGTTTTCATTATGTGAATAACTTGAAAATCTTAGCTCAAACAGCTTCAAAACCTGTTTGCCCAGCACGGGGATCTTGAATTGTATAAGATAACGCCGTAAATATGTGTGTCTGACTTCTTCTATCAAACTTACAGCTATTTATATGAAGTTGTACAAAAACGCTTTATTTCGTCAAGACAGTGCGTTTCCTACGATTACATGCATTTGAATGGGGGAATTCGCCCTGAAACAAAGTATAGGTTTTCATTATGTGAATAACTTGAAAATCTTAGCTCAAACAGCTTCAAAACCTGTTTGCCCAGCACGGGGATGGATATTGAATTCTATAAGATAACGCCGTTAATTTGTGTGTCTCAGTCTTCTATCAAAGCTTACAGCTATTTATATGAAGTTGTACAAAAACGCTTTATTTCGTCAAGACAGTGCGTTTCCTACGATTACATGCATTTGAATGGGGGAATTCGCCCGAAACAAAGTATAGGTTTTCATTATGTGAATAACTTGAAAATCTTAGCTCAAACAGCTTCAAAACCTGTTTGCCCAGCACGGGTGGATCTTGAATTCTATAAGATAACGCCGTAAATATGTGTGTCTGAGTCTTCTATCAAAACTTACAGCTATTTATATGAAGTTGTACAAAAACGCTTTATTTCGTCAAGACAGTGCGTTTCCTACGATTACATGCATTTGAATGGGGGAATTCGCCCGAAACAAAGTATAGGTTTTCATTATGTGAATAACTTGAAAATCTTAGCTCAAACAGCTTCAAAACCTGTTTGCCCAGCACGGGGATCTTGAATTGTATAAGATAACGCCGTAAATATGTGTGTATGCTTCTTCTATCAAGACTTACAGCTATTTATATGAAGTTGTACAAAAACGCTTTATTTCGTCAAGACAGTGCGTTTCCTACGATTACATGCATTTGAATGGGGGAATTCGCCCGAAACAAAGTATAGGTTTTCATTATGTGAATAACTTGAAAATCTTAGCTCAAACAGCTTCAAAACCTGTTTGCCCAGCACGGGGATATTGAATTCTATAAGATAACGCCGTAAATATGTGTGTCTGAGTCTTCTATCAAAACTTACAGCTATTTATATGAAGTTGTACAAAAACGCTTTATTTCGTCAAGACAGTGCGTTTCCTACGATTACATGCATTTGAATGGGGGAATTCGCCCGAAACAAAGTATAGGTTTTCATTATGTGAATAACTTGAAAATCTTAGCTCAAACAGCTTCAAAACCTGTTTGCCCAGCACGGGGATCTTGAATTCTATAAGATAACGCCGTAAATATGTGTGTATGCTTCTTCTATCAAGACTTACAGCTATTTATATGAAGTTGTACAAAAACGCTTTATTTCGTCAAGACAGTGCGTTTCCTACGATTACATGCATTTGAATGGGGGAATTCGCCGAAACAAAGTATAGGTTTTCATTATGTGAATAACTTGAAAATCTTAGCTCAAACAGCTTCAAAACCTGTTTGCCCAGCACGGGGATCTTGAATTGTATAAGATAACGCCTAAATATGTGTGTATGCTTCTTCTATCAAGACTTACAGCTATTTATATGAAGTTGTACAAAAACGCTTTATTTCGTCAAGACAGTGCGTTTCCTACGATTACATGCATTTGAATGGGGGAATTCGCCCGAAACAAAGTATAGGTTTTCATTATGTGAATAACTTGAAAATCTTAGCTCAAACAGCTTCAAAACCTGTTTGCCCAGCACGGGGATGGATATTGAATTCTATAAGATAACGCCGTAAATATGTGTGTCTGAGTCTTCTATCAAAACTTACAGCTATTTATATGAAGTTGTACAAAAACGCTTTATTTCGTCAAGACAGTGCGTTTCCTACGATTACATGCATTTGAATGGGGGAATTCGCCCGAAACAAAGTATAGGTTTTCATTATGTGAATAACTTGAAAATCTTAGCTCAAACAGCTTCAAAACCTGTTTGCCCAGCACGGGGATCTTGAATTGTATAAGAGAAAGCCACAAATATGTGTGTATGCTTCTTCTATCAAGACTTACAGCTATTTATATGAAGTTGTACAAAAACACTTTATTTCGTCAAGACAGTGCGTTTCCTACGATTACATGCATTTGAATGGGGGAATTCGCCCGAAACAAAGTATAGGTTTTCATTATGTGAATAACTTGAAAATCTTAGCTCAAACAGCTTCAAAACCTGTTTGCCCAGCACGGGGATGGATATTGAATTCTATAAGATAACGCCGTAAATATGTGTGTCTGAGTCTTCTATCAAAACTTACAGCTATTTATATGAAGTTGTACAAAAAATGCTTTATTTCGTCAAGACAGTGCGTTTCCTACGATTACATGCATTTGAATGGGGGAATTCGCCCGAAACAAAGTATAGGTTTTCATTATGTGAATAACTTGAAAATCTTAGCTCAAACAGCTTCAAAACCTGTTTGCCCAGCACGGGGATCTTGAATTGTATAAGATAAAGCCACAAATATGTGTGTATGCTTCTTCTATCAAGACTTACAGCTATTTATATGAAGTTGTACAAAAACTCTTTATTTCGTCAAGACAGTGCGTTTCCTACGATTACATGCATTTGAATGGGGGAATTCGCCCGAAACAAAGTATAGGTTTTCATTATGTGAATAACTTGAAAATCTTAGCTCAAACAGCTTCAAAACCTGTTTGCCCAGCACGGGGATGGATATTGAATTCTATAAGATAACGCCGTAAATATGTGTGTCTGAGTCTTCTATCAAAACTTACAGCTATTTATATGAAGTTGTACAAAAACGCTTTATTTCGTCAAGACAGTGCGTTTCCTACGATTACATGCATTTGAATGGGGCAATTCGCCCGAAACAAAGTATAGGTTTTCATTATGTGAATAACTTGAAAATCTTAGCTCAAACAGCTTCAAAACCTGTTTGCCCAGCACGGGGATGGATATTGAATGTATAAGATAACGCCGTAAATATGTGTGTCTGAGTCTTCTATCAAAACTTACAGCTATTTATATGAAGTTGTACAAAAACGCTTTATTTCGTCAAGACAGTGCGTTTCCTACGATTACATGCATTTGAATGGGGGAATTCGCCCGAAACAAAGTATAGGTTTTCATTATGTGAATAACTTGAAAATCTTAGCTCAAACAGCTTCAAAACCTGTTTGCCCAGCACGGGGATGGATATTGAATTCTATAAGATAACGCCGTAAATATGTGTGTCTGAGTCTTCTATCAAAACTTACAGCTATTTATATGAAGTTGTACAAAAACGCTTTATTTCGTCAAGACAGTGCGTTTCCTACGATTACATGCATTTGAATGGGGGAATTCGCCCGAAACAAAGTATAGGTTTTCATTATGTGAATAACTTGAAAATCTTAGCTCAAACAGCTTCAAAACCTGTTTGCCCAGCACGGGTGGATCTTGAATTGTATAAGATAACGCCGTAAATATGTGTGTATGCTTCTTCTATCAAGACTTACAGCTATTTATATGAAGTTGTACAAAAACGCTTTATTTCGTCAAGACAGTGCGTTTCCTACGATTACATGCATTTGAATGGGGGAATTCGCCCAAAACAAAGTATAGGTTTTCATTATGTGAATAACTTGAAAATCTTAGCTCAAACAGCTTCAAAACCTGTTTGCCCAGCACGGGGATCTTGAATTGTATAAGAGAAAGCCACAAATATGTGTGTATGCTTCTTCTATCAAGACTTACAGCTATTTATATGAAGTTGTACAAAAACGCTTTATTTCGTCAAGACAGTGCGTTTCCTACGATTACATGCATTTGAATGGGGGAATTCGCCCGAAACAAAGTATAGGTTTTCATTATGTGAATAACTTGAAAATCTTAGCTCAAACAGCTTCAAAACCTGTTTGCCCAGCACGGGATGGATATTGAATTCTATAAGATAACGCCGTAAATATGTGTGTCTGAGTCTTCTATCAAAACTTACAGCTATTTATATGAAGTTGTACAAAAACGCTTTATTTCGTCAAGACAGTGCGTTTCCTACGATTACATGCATTTGAATGGGGGAATTCGCCCGAAACAAAGTATAGGTTTTCATTATGTGAATAACTTGAAAATCTTAGCTCAAACAGCTTCAAAACCTGTTTGCCCAGCACGGGGATGGATATTGAATTCTATAAGATAACGCCGTAAATATGTGTGTCTGAGTCTTCTATCAAAACTTACAGCTATTTATATGAAGTTGTACAAAAACGCTTTATTTCGTCAAGACAGTGCGTTTCCTACGATTACATGCATTTGAATGGGGGAATTCGCCGGAAACAAAGTATAGGTTTTCATTATGTGAATAACTTGAAAATCTTAGCTCAAACAGCTTCAAAACCTGTTTGCCCAGCACGGGGATGGATATTGAATTCTATAAGATAACGCCGTTAATTTGTGTGTCTGAGTCTTCTATCAAAACTTACAGCTATTTATATGAAGTTGTACAAAAACGCTTTATTTCGTCAAGACAGTGCGTTTCCTACGATTACATGCATTTGAATGGGGGAATTCGCCCGAAACAAAGTATAGGTTTTCATTATGTGAATAACTTGAAAATCTTAGCTCAAACAGCTTCAAAACCTGTTTGCCCAGCACGGGGATCTTGAATTGTATAAGAGAAAGCCACAAATATGTGTGTATGCTTCTTCTATCAAGACTTACAGCTATTTATATGAAGTTGTACAAAAACGCTTTATTTCGTCAAGACAGTGCGTTTCCTACGATTACATGCATTTGAATGGGGGAATTCGCCCGAAACAAAGTATAGGTTTTCATTATGTGAATAACTTGAAAATCTTAGCTCAAACAGCTTCAAAACCTGTTTGCCCAGCACGGGGATGGATATTGAATTCTATAAGATAACGCCGTAAATATGTGTGTCTGAGTCTTCTATCAAAACTTACAGCTATTTATATGAAGTTGTACAAAAACACTTTATTTCGTCAAGACAGTGCGTTTCCTACGATTACATGCATTTGAATGGGGGAATTCGCCCGAAACAAAGTATAGGTTTTCATTATGTGAATAACTTGAAAATCTTAGCTCAAACAGCTTCAAAACCTGTTTGCCCAGCACGGGGATCTTGAATTGTATAAGAGAAAGCCACAAATATGTGTGTATGCTTCTTCTATCAAGACTTACAGCTATTTATATGAAGTTGTACAAAAACGCTTTATTTCGTCAAGACAGTGCGTTTCCTACGATTACATGCATTTGAATGGGGGAATTCGCCGAAACAAAGTATAGGTTTTCATTATGTGAATAACTTGAAAATCTTAGCTCAAACAGCTTCAAAACCTGTTTGCCCAGCACGGGGATGGATATTGAATTCTATAAGATAACGCCGTAAATATGTGTGTCTGAGTCTTCTATCAAAACTTACAGCTATTTATATGAAGTTGTACAAAAACGCTTTATTTCGTCAAGACAGTGCGTTTCCTACGATTACATGCATTTGAATGGGGGAATTCGCCCGAAACAAAGTATAGGTTTTCATTATGTGAATAACTTGAAAATCTTAGCTCAAACAGCTTCAAAACCTGTTTGCCCAGCACGGGGATCTTGAATTGTATAAGAGAAAGCCACAAATATGTGTGTATGCTTCTTCTATCAAGACTTACAGCTATTTATATGAAGTTGTACAAAAACGCTTTATTTCGTCAAGACAGTGCGTTTCCTACGATTACATGCATTTGAATGGGGGAATTCGCCCGAAACAAAGTATAGGTTTTCATTATGTGAATAACTTGAAAATCTTAGCTCAAACAGCTTCAAAACCTGTTTGCCCAGCACGGGGATCTTGAACTGTATAAGATAACGCCGTAAATATGTGTGTCTGAGTCTTCTATCAAGACTTACAGCTATTTATATGAAGTTGTACAAAAACACTTTATTTCGTCAAGACAGTGCGTTTCCTACGATTACATGCATTTGAATGGGGGAATTCGCCCGAAACAAAGTATAGGTTTTCATTATGTGAATAACTTGAAAATCTTAGCTCAAACAGCTTCAAAACCTGTTTGCCCAGCACGGGGATCTTGAATTGTATAAGATAACGCACTAAATATGTGTGTATGCTTCTTCTATCAAGACTTACAGCTATTTATATGAAGTTGTACAAAAACGCTTTATTTCGTCAAGACAGTGCGTTTCCTACGATTACATGCATTTGAATGGGGGAATTCGCCCGAAACAAAGTATAGGTTTTCATTATGTGAATAACTTGAAAATCTTAGCTCAAACAGCTTCAAAACCTGTTTGCCCAGCACGGGGTGGATATTGAATTCTATAAGATAACGCCGTAAATTTGTGTGTCTGAGTCTTCTATCAAAACTTACAGCTATTTATATGAAGTTGTACAAAAACGCTTTATTTCGTCAAGACAGTGCGTTTCCTACGATTACATGCATTTGAATGGGGGAATTCGCCCGAAACAAAGTATAGGTTTTCATTATGTGAATAACTTGAAAATCTTAGCTCAAACAGCTTCAAAACCTGTTTGCCCAGCACGGGGATCTTGAATTGTATAAGATAACGCCGTAAATTTGTGTGTCTGCTTCTTCTATCAAGACTTACAGCTATTTATATGAAGTTGTACAAAAACGCTTTATTTCGTCAAGACAGTGCGTTTCCTACGATTACATGCATTTGAATGGGGGAATTCGCCCGAAACAAAGTATAGGTTTTCATTATGTGAATAACTTGAAAATCTTAGCTCAAACAGCTTCAAAACCTGTTTGCCCAGCACGGGGATCTTGAATTGTATAAGATAAAGCCACTAAATATGTGTGTATGCTTCTTCTATCAAGACTTACAGCTATTTATATGAAGTTGTACAAAAACTCTTTATTTCGTCAAGACAGTGCGTTTCCTACGATTACATGCATTTGAATGGGGAATTCGCCCGAAACAAAGTATAGGTTTTCATTATGTGAATAACTTGAAAATCTTAGCTCAAACAGCTTCAAAACCTGTTTGCCCAGCACGGGGATCTTGAATTGTATAAGATAACGCCGTAAATATGTGTGTCTGAGTCTTCTATCAAACTTACAGCTATTTATATGAAGTTGTACAAAAACGCTTTATTTCGTCAAGACAGTGCGTTTCCTACGATTACATGCATTTGAATGGGGGAATTCGCCCGAAACAAAGTATAGGTTTTCATTATGTGAATAACTTGAAAATCTTAGCTCAAACAGCTTCAAAACCTGTTTGCCCAGCACGGGGATGGATATTGAATTGTATAAGATAACGCCGTAAATATGTGTGTATGCTTCTTCTATCAAAACTTACAGCTATTTATATGAAGTTGTACAAAAACGCTTTATTTCGTCAAGACAGTGCGTTTCCTACGATTACATGCATTTGAATGGGGGAATTCGCCCGAAACAAAGTATAGGTTTTCATTATGTGAATAACTTGAAAATCTTAGCTCAAACAGCTTCAAAACCTGTTTGCCCAGCACGGGGATCTTGAATTGTATAAGAGAAAGCCTACAATATGTGTGTATGCTTCTTCTATCAAGACTTACAGCTATTTATATGAAGTTGTACAAAAACGCTTTATTTCGTCAAGACAGTGCGTTTCCTACGATTACATGCATTTGAATGGGGGAATTCGCCCGAAACAAAGTATAGGTTTTCATTATGTGAATAACTTGAAAATCTTAGCTCAAACAGCTTCAAAACCTGTTTGCCCAGCACGGGGTTGGATATTGAATTCTATAAGATAACGCCGTAAATATGTGTGTCTGAGTCTTCTATCAAAACTTACAGCTATTTATATGAAGTTGTACAAAAACGCTTTATTTCGTCAAGACAGTGCGTTTCCTACGATTACATGCATTTGAATGGGGGAATTCGCCCAAAACAAAGTATAGGTTTTCATTATGTGAATAACTTGAAAATCTTAGCTCAAACAGCTTCAAAACCTGTTTGCCCAGCACGGGGATCTTGAATTGTATAAGATAAAGCCACTAAATATGTGTGTATGCTTCTTCTATCAAGACTTACAGCTATTTATATGAAGTTGTACAAAAACGCTTTATTTCGTCAAGACAGTGCGTTTCCTACGATTACATGCATTTGAATGGGGGAATTCGCCCGAAACAAAGTATAGGTTTTCATTATGTGAATAACTTGAAAATCTTAGCTCAAACAGCTTCAAAACCTGTTTGCCCAGCACGGGGATGGATATTGAATTCTATAAGATAACGCCGTAAATATGTGTGTCTGAGTCTTCTATCAAAACTTACAGCTATTTATATGAAGTTGTACAAAAACGCTTTATTTCGTCAAGACAGTGCGTTTCCTACGATTACATGCATTTGAATGGGGGAATTCGCCCGAAACAAAGTATAGGTTTTCATTATGTGAATAACTTGAAAATCTTAGCTCAAACAGCTTCAAAACCTGTTTGCCCAGCACGGGGATCTTGAATTGTATGAGAGAAAGACGTAAATATGTGTGTATGCTTCTTCTATCAAGACTTACAGCTATTTATATGAAGTTGTACAAAAACGCTTTATTTCGTCAAGACAGTGCGTTTCCTACGATTACATGCATTTGAATGGGGGAATTCGCCCGAAACAAAGTATAGGTTTTCATTATGTGAATAACTTGAAAATCTTAGCTCAAACAGCTTCAAAACCTGTTTGCCCAGCACGGGGATCTTGAATTGTATAAGACAAAGCCACTAAATATGTGTGTATGCTTCTTCTATCAAGACTTACAGCTATTTATATGAAGTTGTACAAAAACTCTTTATTTCGTCAAGACAGTGCGTTTCCTACGATTACATGCATTTGAATGGGGAAATTCGCCCGAAACAAAGTATAGGTTTTCATTATGTGAATAACTTGAAAATCTTAGCTCAAACAGCTTCAAAACCTGTTTGCCCAGCACGGGGATGGATATTGAATTCTATAAGATAACGCCGTAAATATGTGTGTCTGAGTCTTCTATCAAAACTTACAGCTATTTATATGAAGTTGTACAAAAACGCTTTATTTCGTCAAGACAGTGCGTTTCCTACGATTACATGCATTTGAATGGGGAATTCGCCCGAAACAAAGTATAGGTTTTCATTATGTGAATAACTTGAAAATCTTAGCTCAAACAGCTTCAAAACCTGTTTGCCCAGCACGGGGATGGATATTGAAGTCTCTAAGATAACGCCGTAAATATGTGTGTCTGAGTCTTCTATCAAAACTTACAGCTATTTATATGAAGTTGTACAAAAACGCTTTATTTCGTCAAGACAGTGCGTTTCCTACGATTACATGCATTTGAATGGGGGAATTCGCCTGAAACAAAGTATAGGTTTTCATTATGTGAATAACTTGAAAATCTTAGCTCAAACAGCTTCAAAACCTGTTTGCCCAGCACGGGGATCTTGAATTGTATAAGAGAAAGCCACAAATATGTGTGTATGCTTCTTCTATCAAGACTTACAGCTATTTATATGAAGTTGTACAAAAACGCTTTATTTCGTCAAGACAGTGCGTTTCCTACGATTACATGCATTTGAATGGGGGAATTCGGCCGAAACAAAGTATAGGTTTTCATTATGTGAATAACTTGAAAATCTTAGCTCAAACAGCTTCAAAACCTGTTTGCCCAGCACGGGGATCTTGAATTGTATAAGAGAAAGCCACAAATATGTGTGTATGCTTCTTCTATCAAGACTTACAGCTATTTATATGAAGTTGTACAAAAACGCTTTATTTCGTCAAGACAGTGCGTTTCCTACGATTACATGCATTTGAATGGGGGAATTCGCCCGAAACAAAGTATAGGTTTTCATTATGTGAATAACTTGAAAATCTTAGCTCAAACAGCTTCAAAACCTGTTTGCCCAGCACGGGGATGGATATTGAATTCTATAAGATAACGCCGTAAATATGTGTGTCTGAGTCTTCTATCAAAACTTACAGCTATTTATATGAAGTTGTACAAAAACGCTTTATTTCGTCAAGACAGTGCGTTTCCTACGATTACATGCATTTGAATGGGGGAATTCGCCCGAAACAAAGTATAGGTTTTCATTATGTGAATAACTTGAAAATCTTAGCTCAAACAGCTTCAAAACCTGTTTGCCCAGCACGGGGATCTTGAATTGTATAAGAGAAAGCCACTAAATATGTGTGTATGCTTCTTCTATCAAGACTTACAGCTATTTATATGAAGTTGTACAAAAACGCTTTATTTCGTCAAGACAGTGCGTTTCCTACGATTACATGCATTTGAATGGGGGAATTCGCCCGAAACAAAGTATAGGTTTTCATTATGTGAATAACTTGAAAATCTTAGCTCAAACAGCTTCAAAACCTGTTTGGGCAACAAGGGGATCTTGAATTGTATAAGAGAAAGCCACAAATATGTGTGTATGCTTCTTCTATCAAGACTTACAGCTATTTATATGAAGTTGTACAAAAACTCTTTATTTCGTCAAGACAGTGCGTTTCCTACGATTACATGCATTTGAATGGGGGAATTCGCCCGAAACAAAGTATAGGTTTTCATTATGTGAATAACTTGAAAATCTTAGCTCAAACAGCTTCAAAACCTGTTTGCCCAGCACGGGGATCTTGAATTGTATAAGATAATCCACTAAATATGTGTGTATGCTTCTTCTATCAAGACTTACAGCTATTTATATGAAGTTGTACAAAAACTCTTTATTTCGTCAAGACAGTGCGTTTCCTACGATTACATGCATTTGAATGGGGGAATTCGCCCGAAACAAAGTATAGGTTTTCATTATGTGAATAACTTGAAAATCTTAGCTCAAACAGCTTCAAAACCTGTTTGCCCAGCACGGGGATCTTGAATTGTATAATAGAAATCCACTAAATATGTGTGTATGCTTCTTCTATCAAGACTTACAGCTATTTATATGAAGTTGTACAAAAACGCTTTATTTCGTCAAGACAGTGCGTTTCCTACGATTACATGCATTTGAATGGGGGAATTCGCCCGAAACAAAGTATAGGTTTTCATTATGTGAATAACTTGAAAATCTTAGCTCAAACAGCTTCGAAACCTGTTTGCCCAGCACGGGGATGGATATTGAATTCTATAAGATAACGCCGTAAATATGTGTCTGAGTCTTCTATCAAAACTTACAGCTATTTATATGAAGTTGTACAAAAACGCTTTATTTCGTCAAGACAGTGCGTTTCCTACGATTACATGCATTTGAATGGGGGAATTCGCCCGAAACAAAGTATAGGTTTTCATTATGTGAATAACTTGAAAATCTTAGCTCAAACAGCTTCAAAACCTGTTTGCCCAGCACGGGGATCTTGAATTGTATAAGAGAAAGCCACTAAATATGTGTGTATGCTTCTTCTATCAAGACTTACAGCTATTTATATGAAGTTGTACAAAAACGCTTTATTTCGTCAAGACAGTGCGTTTCCTACGATTACATGCATTTGAATGGGGGAATTCGCCCGAAACAAAGTATAGGTTTTCATTATGTGAATAACTTGAAAATCTTAGCTCAAACAGCTTCAAAACCTGTTTGCCCAGCACGGGGATGGATATTGAATTCTATAAGATAACGCCGTAAATATGTGTGTCTGAGTCTTCTATCAAAACTTACAGCTATTTATATGAAGTTGTACAAAAACGCTTTATTTCGTCAAGACAGTGCGTTTCCTACGATTACATGCATTTGAATGGGGGAATTCGGCCCGAAACAAAGTATAGGTTTTCATTATGTGAATAACTTGAAAATCTTAGCTCAAACAGCTTCAAAACCTGTTTGCCCAGCACGGGGATGGATATTGAAGTCTATAAGATAACGCCGTAAATATGTGTGTCTGAGTCTTCTATCAAAACTTACAGCTATTTATATGAAGTTGTACAAAAACGCTTTATTTCGTCAAGACAGTGCGTTTCCTACGATTACATGCATTTGAATGGGGGAATTCGCCGAAACAAAGTATAGGTTTTCATTATGTGAATAACTTGAAAATCTTAGCTCAAACAGCTTCAAAACCTGTTTGCCCAGCACGGGGATGGATATTGAATTGTATAAGATAACGCCGTAAATATGTGTGTATGCTTCTTCTATCAAAACTTACAGCTATTTATATGAAGTTGTACAAAAACGCTTTATTTCGTCAAGACAGTGCGTTTCCTACGATTACATGCATTTGAATGGGGGAATTCGGCCGAAACAAAGTATAGGTTTTCATTATGTGAATAACTTGAAAATCTTAGCTCAAACAGCTTCAAAACCTGTTTGCCCAGCACGGGGATGGATATTGAATTCTATAAGATAACGCCGTAAATATGTGTGTCTGAGTCTTCTATCAAAACTTACAGCTATTTATATGAAGTTGTACAAAAACGCTTTATTTCGTCAAGACAGTGCGTTTCCTACGATTACATGCATTTGAATGGGGCAATTCGGCCCAAAACAAAGTATAGGTTTTCATTATGTGAATAACTTGAAAATCTTAGCTCAAACAGCTTCAAAACCTGTTTGCCCAGCACGGGGATGGATATTGAATTCTATAAGATAACGCCGTAAATTTGTGTCTCAGTCTTCTATCAAAACTTACAGCTATTTATATGAAGTTGTACAAAAACGCTTTATTTCGTCAAGACAGTGCGTTTCCTACGATTACATGCATTTGAATGGGGGAATTCGCCCGAAACAAAGTATAGGTTTTCATTATGTGAATAACTTGAAAATCTTAGCTCAAACAGCTTCAAAACCTGTTTGCCCAGCACGGGATGGATATTGAATTGTATAAGATAACGCCGTAAATATGTGTGTCTGAGTCTTCTGTCAAAACTTACAGCTATTTATATGAAGTTGTACAAAAACGCTTTATTTCGTCAAGACAGTGCGTTTCCTACGATTACATGCATTTGAATGGGGGAATTCGGCCGAAACAAAGTATAGGTTTTCATTATGTGAATAACTTGAAAATCTTAGCTCAAACAGCTTCAAAACCTGTTTGCCCAGCACGGGGATCTTGAATTGTATAAGAGAAAGCCACAAATATGTGTGTATGCTTCTTCTATCAAGACTTACAGCTATTTATATGAAGTTGTACAAAAACGCTTTATTTCGTCAAGACAGTGCGTTTCCTACGATTACATGCATTTGAATGGGGCAATTCGGCCCAAAACAAAGTATAGGTTTTCATTATGTGAATAACTTGAAAATCTTAGCTCAAACAGCTTCAAAACCTGTTTGCCCAGCACGGGGATGGATATTGAAGTCTCTAAGATAACGCCGTAAATATGTGTGTCTCAGTCTTCTATCAAAACTTACAGCTATTTATATGAAGTTGTACAAAAACGCTTTATTTCGTCAAGACAGTGCGTTTCCTACGATTACATGCATTTGAATGGGGGAATTCGCCTGAAACAAAGTATAGGTTTTCATTATGTGAATAACTTGAAAATCTTAGCTCAAACAGCTTCAAAACCTGTTTGCCCAGCACGGGGATGGATATTGAATTGTATAAGATAACGCCGTAAATATGTGTGTATGCTTCTTCTATCAAAACTTACAGCTTCTATATGAAGTTGTACAAAAACGCTTTATTTCGTCAAGACAGTGCGTTTCCTACGATTACATGCATTTGAATGGGGGAATTCGCCCGAAACAAAGTATAGGTTTTCATTATGTGAATAACTTGAAAATCTTAGCTCAAACAGCTTCAAAACCTGTTTGCCCAGCACGGGGATGGATATTGAATTCTATAAGATAACGCCGTAAATATGTGTGTCTGAGTCTTCTATCAAAACTTACAGCTATTTATATGAAGTTGTACAAAAACGCTTTATTTCGTCAAGACAGTGCGTTTCCTACGATTACATGCATTTGAATGGGGGAATTCGCCCGAAACAAAGTATAGGTTTTCATTATGTGAATAACTTGAAAATCTTAGCTCAAACAGCTTCAAAACCTGTTTGCCCAGCACGGGGATCTTGAATTGTATAAGATAACGCAATAAATATGTGTGTATGCTTCTTCTATCAAGACTTACAGCTATTTATATGAAGTTGTACAAAAACGCTTTATTTCGTCAAGACAGTGCGTTTCCTACGATTACATGCATTTGAATGGGGGAATTCGCCGAAACAAAGTATAGGTTTTCATTATGTGAATAACTTGAAAATCTTAGCTCAAACAGCTTCAAAACCTGTTTGCCCAGCACGGGGATGGATATTGAATTGTATAAGATAACGCCGTAAATATGTGTGTATGCTTCTTCTATCAAGACTTACAGCTATTTATATGAAGTTGTACAAAAACGCTTTATTTCGTCAAGACAGTGCGTTTCCTACGATTACATGCATTTGAATGGGGAATTCGGCCCAAAACAAAGTATAGGTTTTCATTATGTGAATAACTTGAAAATCTTAGCTCAAACAGCTTCAAAACCTGTTTGCCCAGCACGGGGATGGATATTGAATTCTATAAGATAACGCCGTAAATATGTGTGTCTGAGTCTTCTATCAAAACTTACAGCTATTTATATGAAGTTGTACAAAAACGCTTTATTTCGTCAAGACAGTGCGTTTCCTACGATTACATGCATTTGAATGGGGGAATTCGGCCGAAACAAAGTATAGGTTTTCATTATGTGAATAACTTGAAAATCTTAGCTCAAACAGCTTCAAAACCTGTTTGCCCAGCACGGGGATCTTGAATTGTATAAGAGAAAGCCACAAATATGTGTGTATGCTTCTTCTATCAAGACTTACAGCTATTTATATGAAGTTGTACAAAAACGCTTTATTTCGTCAAGACAGTGCGTTTCCTACGATTACATGCATTTGAATGGGGAATTCGCCCGAAACAAAGTATAGGTTTTCATTATGTGAATAACTTGAAAATCTTAGCTCAAACAGCTTCAAAACCTGTTTGCCCAGCACGGGGATGGATATTGAAGTCTCTAAGATAACGCCGTAAATATGTGTGTCTGAGTCTTCTATCAAAACTTACAGCTATTTATATGAAGTTGTACAAAAACGCTTTATTTCGTCAAGACAGTGCGTTTCCTACGATTACATGCATTTGAATGGGGGAATTCGGCCGAAACAAAGTATAGGTTTTCATTATGTGAATAACTTGAAAATCTTAGCTCAAACAGCTTCAAAACCTGTTTGCCCAGCACGGGGATCTTGAATTGTATAAGAGAAAGCCACAAATATGTGTGTATGCTTCTTCTATCAAGACTTACAGCTATTTATATGAAGTTGTACAAAAACGCTTTATTTCGTCAAGACAGTGCGTTTCCTACGATTACATGCATTTGAATGGGGGAATTCGGCCCGAAACAAAGTATAGGTTTTCATTATGTGAATAACTTGAAAATCTTAGCTCAAACAGCTTCAAAACCTGTTTGCCCAGCACGGGGATGGATATTGAATTGTATAAGATAACGCCGTAAATATGTGTGTATGCTTCTTCTATCAAAACTTACAGCTATTTATATGAAGTTGTACAAAAACGCTTTATTTCGTCAAGACAGTGCGTTTCCTACGATTACATGCATTTGAATGGGGGAATTCGGCCGAAACAAAGTATAGGTTTTCATTATGTGAATAACTTGAAAATCTTAGCTCAAACAGCTTCAAAACCTGTTTGCCCAGCACGGGGATCTTGAATTGTATAAGAGAAAGCCACAAATATGTGTGTATGCTTCTTCTATCAAGACTTACAGCTATTTATATGAAGTTGTACAAAAACTCTTTATTTCGTCAAGACAGTGCGTTTCCTACGATTACATGCATTTGAATGGGGGAATTCGCCCAAAACAAAGTATAGGTTTTCATTATGTGAATAACTTGAAAATCTTAGCTCAAACAGCTTCAAAACCTGTTTGCCCAGCACGGGGATGGATATTGAATTCTATAAGATAACGCCGTAAATATGTGTGTCTGAGTCTTCTATCAAAACTTACAGCTATTTATATGAAGTTGTACAAAAACACTTTATTTCGTCAAGACAGTGCGTTTCCTACGATTACATGCATTTGAATGGGGCAATTCGGCCGAAACAAAGTATAGGTTTTCATTATGTGAATAACTTGAAAATCTTAGCTCAAACAGCTTCAAAACCTGTTTGCCCAGCACGGGGATGGATATTGAAGTCTATAAGATAACGCCGTAAATATGTGTGTCTGAGTCTTCTATCAAAACTTACAGCTATTTATATGAAGTATTACAAAAACGCTTTATTTCGTCAAGACAGTGCGTTTCCTACGATTACATGCATTTGAATGGGGGAATTCGCCCGAAACAAAGTATAGGTTTTCATTATGTGAATAACTTGAAAATCTTAGCTCAAACAGCTTCAAAACCTGTTTGCCCAGCACGGGGATGGATATTGAATTGTATAAGATAACGCCGTAAATATGTGTGTATGCTTCTTCTATCAAAACTTACAGCTATTTATATGAAGTTGTACAAAAACGCTTTATTTCGTAAAGACAGTGCGTTTCCAACGATTACATGCATTTGAATGGGGGAATTCGCCCGAAACAAAGTATAGGTTTTCATTATGTGAATAACTTGAAAATCTTAGCTCAAACAGCTTCAAAACCTGTTTGCCCAGCACGGGGATGGATATTGAATTCTATAAGATAACGCCGTAAATATGTGTGTCTGAGTCTTCTGTCAAAACTTACAGCTATTTATATGAAGTTGTACAAAAACGCTTTATTTCGTCAAGACAGTGCGTTTCCTACGATTACATGCATTTGAATGGGGGAATTCGCCCGAAACAAAGTATAGGTTTTCGTTATGTGAATAACTTGAAAATCTTAGCTCAAACAGCTTCAAAACCTGTTTGCCCAGCACGGGGATGGATATTGAATTCTATAAGATAACGCCGTAAATATGTGTGTCTGAGTCTTCTATCAAAACTTACAGCTATTTATATGAAGTTGTACAAAAACGCTGTATTTCGTCAAGACAGTGCGTTTCCTACGATTACATGCATTTGAATGGGGGAATTCGCCCAAAACAAAGTATAGGTTTTCATTATGTGAATAACTTGAAAATCTTAGCTCAAACAGCTTCAAAACCTGTTTGCCCAGCACGGGGATCTTGAATTGTATAAGAGAAAGCCACAAATATGTGTGTATGCTTCTTCTATCAAAACTTACAGCTATTTATATGAAGTTGTACAAAAACGCTTTATTTCGTCAAGACAGTGCGTTTCCTACGATTACATGCATTTGAATGGGGGAATTCGCCGAAACAAAGTATAGGTTTTCATTATGTGAATAACTTGAAAATCTTAGCTCAAACAGCTTCAAAACCTGTTTGCCCAGCACGGGGATGGATATTGAATTCTATAAGATAACGCCGTAAATATGTGTGTCTGAGTCTTCTATCAAAACTTACAGCTATTTATATGAAGTTGTACAAAAACGCTTTATTTCGTCAAGACAGTGCGTTTCCTACGATTACATGCACTGTAAAAAAAAAAAGTTGCGAAAACTTAAAAACTCACGGCAACCCACTGCATTTATGTTTTTAGGTTCTGATCGATAACTTATAATTTCAAGTTTAGGAGCAAAGTTGTTTCAGCTAATGTTTTTGTCTTTACAAAATTAATAATTGTGCTTTTTCTTAACTCATATTTTATTGTTTTGGCAACGTATTTCCTAAAGTTTACACAAGGTATTAGTTTTAGTTTTGGCAACGTATTTCCTAAAGTTTACACAAGGTATTAGTTTTAGTTTTGGCAACGTATTTCCTAAAGTTTACACAAGGTATTAGTTTTAGTTGTGGCAACGTATTTCCTAAAGTTTACACAACATATTTTTTTTTGTTTTGCCAATCAATTTCCTAAAGTTTAGAAAAAGTATCTTCTATAGTTTTCATGAGGTGCTCCCTGTTGTACCAATGAATGTTTACACAGTTGATTTTCAAATAACTTTGTGTTCAAACACAACTGCACCACTGACAATGTTGACTTTTGAGATCAGCCATTTTTAAACATACTGACAACATTCAGCCACAAATAAAGTCCTTCCAAAAACACAAAAGTCAAATTTTTGTAACAAATGTTACTCATCCAATTTTAAAGGTGTGGTATTGTCAGACAGAATATCAAACCTATCTTGATAGATAGTCACTAACAAACAGATTCAAAACACAGACGGCAGGAACTTCTATCTGGTTTCCATACAGCAAACAACTTTCAAACAAATTTTTCCACCACTTGTCTTTTAATAGTAATGGTATCAACACAAATTTCCTCTGAAGTTCAGTATTGCGCCACATTTGTTCTAAAACTAGTACAAATGTACCTAAAACCAGATTATAAAAATTGTTTAAAACAGTTCAAGTTAGAATAAACCCTTTCAACATTTTATAAAAACTTGTTGTACATGAAATCTGCAATCATCCATGCAAGCTACATTAAGTAAAGTTAGAACAGAAGAGATTGCTTCAGAACTTTCTGCACCTTACCATTTTCTTAAAGCCAGAAATTAACTTTTTTCGGAGCAACTTACCACAAAACCCAAAAACTATAAATCAAAACAAATTGCTGCATTCTGTTTTACACAAGTTGCATTTGAGTTGAACATGTTGTCAAATAGGTTAGACTTTGGTTAAGAGCTTGGTTTTGAAGCTTCTAACCCTCTGGGAACAGGTAGATGTCAACTCCATAAAAATGTGTTGCACAGCTTCAAATGTGTACTTGAGTTCTTTGGGAAACTCCATGTTGAGCCCATAAAGTAGGCCAAACAGGTAGGCAAAGGCAGTGGGAAGGTCTGGCAGATCATCAAGAATAATGTCCTCTTCCAAAACAATGACAGTGTTGACCACTGTGGACTGCGAGTTGGGTCCCACGTAGTCCTCCAGAACAGTGAGGATGCCCACCGTAACACCTCGGGTTGCCCTCTCAACTGGATCTGTATCCTATGCAAAATAAAAAACAGTACATATAAGTCTCTGAAAACCAAAACTGAAGATTAAGTAGATTTGCATGCTCACCAGACATGTTAAGAGTTTGGTCTCGTCGTCACGAACAAATATCGGTAACCCTTCCAAACTGATGGTTCGTCGATGCTGGACTATGTTTGAGACCTAAAACAAGGAAATCAAATAAGACTCAGTCTCATTTATAAACCTACCATTTTGTTTTTAAAACACATTAAGTGTTGTTGCTAAAAATACAGCCTTAAGAAATAAGATGTTGAAATGAGTTATTCCAGATAATTGCTCATGGTTTTGTCAGGGTTTTTTTGTTTTTTTTAAGTAATTTTGATGTGCAACAAATGTAGCACACTTATTACAACATTTATAACAAAGTGCCATGAGTGGGATGAGAATTGAACTGTCTGTCATGACCTGCCATTTGCCAAACACACAGCGCTGCTTGTTAGCTTATAATCCCATTCAGGACACACTTTTTGAAAACTAACAATTTTTACATCAATTTAGTAAATATTTAAATAAATTTAAATAAAAAGTATCTTTTGTTACAGTGGGAACTTTAGGTTCCTCATAAACCAGACACAAATACATTTTATATATTACCTGTTCATCAAACTTCTGCAACAGGGAATCCATGTCATTGCAGAAAGCAGCTTTTCTAATTCGATACAGCTTAATCAGCCGAAGTGAGTAAGTGTCGAGGGCAGTCATGAAGGTCCCCATGAGATCCTTGGTGGTAACGCGTGAGAATTCCGCACAAATCTACAAAGCAACAAAAAAAATATAGAAGAAAACTTTTAAAGGTACATTATATAAAAATCACATTGTTTTCAAATTTGGTTAAAACAGCTTAATTTCAAAACATTTAGTTAGTCTCGGTTGATCTCTGCGCTCAGGGGGTTGGGAAGCGTATCTGTAACCGGAAGGTCGCCGGTCGATTCCCGGGCTCTCTGTCCTGGTCGTTGTGTCCTTGGGAAACACACTTTACCCTACTGGTGTTGGCCAGAGGGGCCGATGGCGCGATATGGCAGCCTCGCTTCTGTCAGTCTGCCCCAGGGCAGCTGTGGCTACAACTGTAGCTTGCCTCCACCAGTGTGTGAATGCGAGAGTGAATGAATAATGGCATTGTAAAGCGCTTTGGGTGCCTTGAAAAGCGCTATATAAATCCAATCCATTATTATTATTATTATTATTATTATTATTATTATCTATTGGTCAGGCCTTGATTAGATTTAGTGGTGGTACAAATTATAACTGACGCATTAAAAAAAAAAAAGAAGAAGAAAAATCTGATCGGCAGATTTTACAGTAAGTCTATAGAATACCTAATCAAATGTTGATAAGACAAAATAATGGTTTCAATTGTTACAGGACGCATTGCAGAAAATAAATAAATCAATAAATTGTATTTTAAATTCATTGCAAAAATTTTATTAACTTTATATTTATGTAAGAATGAAGTAAGAATAACATCCTGTGGTCAAATTTGGATACTTTCATAACACGCAAGTGACTTTCTCAATCCTGTTCTGTGAGTTTCATGGCTGTTGCCTGCTAAGGGTCACCACCAAAAGATTCTAGATGCCCAGTGAAGACAAGTCATTGCGGCGACCGTGGTTCAGGGGGTTGGGAAGCTCATCTGTAACCGGAAGGATGCTGGTTCTGTCCCCCAGCTCTCTCTGTCCTGGTCGTTGTGTCCTTGGGCAAGACCCTTTACCCTACCGCTTACTGGTGTTGGCCAGAGGGGCCGATGGCACGATATGGCAGCGTCGCTTCTGTCAGTCTACCCCAGGGCAGCTGTGGCTACAACTGTGGTTTCCCTGCACCGATGTGTTAATGTGAGAGTGAATGAGTAGTGGAATTGTAAAGCGCTTTGGGTGCCCAGAGAAGAGCAAAATAAAAGCAATCCGTTATTATACACAGTAAGTTGACAAGTAAATAGATTTCACTTCAATAGAGTTGTTGGTAATACCAAAATTAGCTTCATATTTTTAGAGCCAACTATTTTTTTATATTTTACCATTAGCATTGTTAGCTCAGCGGTAGCCTTCAACCTTTTCTACAAGATATTGGAGTGATACAAACAGATGCTTCTCAAGGGCACAAGAAATGGAGCTCACGTTCATTTACTCACCCAGACAAGTTTCGAGGCATTTGGAGTTGTTCAGAAGAAATTTTAAAGGTCCTATATCATGTAAAAATCAACTTTTTGGAGCTTTTAAACACATTTTAATGTTATTTCCTTAGATTAAAAACCCTCCAGAGTGGTTTTTGGCTTAATTCAGGCATTTCTTAGTTGTCTCAGTGAATCCTTTCCCCATAACCGTGGCTCAGCTCTCTCCTGCAAAACGACTGACTCGTAACATTGGGATTAAAATTTCTTTCCAACAACTCCAAATGCCTTGAAATTTGTCTGGGTGAATAAATGAACGTTTTCCATTCTAGAAATAAGACCACACTGAAAAAAACAAAACAAAAAAACCCCAGAAGTTTTCCTTTAAATATTTAAGAGATTATCTTACCTGTTCTTTCAAGAAGAGAGCTGGCCATCTGAGCTGCATTTCCTTGACCAAGGGCTGCATCTCCACAACTTCTTTCCTCCTGAGAGAGAATGTGATGTCCATCTTTTGGGTGATGAGTGCCATGTTCTTATCCCTCTTCTTCATTTCATCTTCCAAAATGCATCTTTCATTTTCAAGAGACTCATCATTGTAGTTTTCTGGGACATCAGGGATAAAGTTGACTTCACCTCGCTTTGGTTTCTTTAAGGAAAATCTATTTGAGCCACTGTCATCTTCTTCCCCTCTTCTTTTTCGGTTGACTGCAACTTCACTACATCCAGCTTGACTTAGCTTGGAACGGTAGTTGCCAAGCTTGAACTTAATGCTTGTTGCCCAACCATCATATCCTGTGCCATTGCCAGGCTCTTTGAGGCAGGGATGTTTGGAAACTAGCTCCTGTGCAACAGATGTTATTTCATTCTTGTCAGGGTAGGCTTTGATTGCAAACATTTCTTGTGCCAGCTTGTCTAGAATTTCCATCTTGATGTCTCTTGTTACACTTAAATTTGCCCCTGCTTTCTCATATACCTCATTGCCCTTGCGAAGTTTTAACGCTACATCATAGGAAAAGGTTGGGATAGGAAATGGATTTGGCCACTGTGAAGTGCTACGCATGTAGGTCTGGGTGGATGAGGATGGGCTGAAAGAAGATGCTGAACTCACACTGGCTGTATCAATAGATGAGATAGCGCTATGATCAGATGGAGTCTGTGGTGGCGAGGCTGATGCATTTTCCTCCCAAATGAGGTGCAACACTGCCCGTCCAGCAGGTAGCTCATTAATATCCATCAGGTTGCAAAGTGCGTTCCCAAAATCTGGGTCTTCATATTGTATTGCAAAGTCACCTTCAAGCAGGGCCGTGCAAAGACGTTTAAAGGGGCGGGTGCTCAAAGTTAAAAAGGGGCACATTGAACCAGGCTGAATAACAACAACACACATTCATCAAGAATCTAATATGGGCAACAAGGCAAAGCAAACGTAGCCGATGTTTTACCTGATGGGTACAATGTTGCTGTAGAGGGGTTGCTGCTGATAGTGCTGGAGGGCAGGGCTGTGTTGATCTGAGACTGTAGACATTAAAAAGTCCATAGGAGAGATGGTAGCTGATTAAACAAGTATCATGAGATAATAACAAAATGCAAAGATTGGTGACAGCGCTTGGAACCATAAGGCAACAAAAAACGGTGAGAAATAATTTAGGCTCTGCCTGTGAATCACTCTTTGCTTCTCTTCTTCCTTCCATCCCATCTTTTCATATATCACTCTCCACTTGCTGTCTATCTGAGAACAAGGCACAACTTGCTATTGCAATAAACTATAATCTAATTATCCACACCTAACAACTCTCGCACTTAATCTATAATAAAATGATGACAGAAAAATGTTATAGCACTGCCTTTAGTAGCCTCACACAGCTCCTACTGTTTCCTCCTCATGTCCTTACCAGGCATGTCTGGACAATGTTATATCATGAGTAATATTTTTTTTTTAAATCCATCTAAATAAAACACACACACACACACACAGTGACGTTTTAGACCTTCTTCAGAATACTATATATACTATGGGCATCACTGTGCTGATCCAGAATCCTTACATTATTATTTATTACTAGAGCTACAATAATAAAGCAATGAGGAGGGGGAAGTAATAAATATGAAATAATGTATTTATGATGATTCCATTTGTTTCACGATCCACTCTGTGCAGGGGCAAAGCTTATTACATTTTTAAACTGTAGAGATACAATAATTTTACTGCTGTAAAATCCAAATTTTGTCTTATTTAAAATATGAATCTAAAATAATCTGCTTCTTAATGTATGTTCTTTAAAATACAGCGTGTGTTTTTTAATATATTATAATTATAATAATGCATAATTATGTGGACATGCATATTAGATCGTTTTTAGTGAAATATAATCCCTCCAGAAAGGCAGGAAAAGCCTGGAAACTTACTTTAAAACTAAATATGTTCCCTAAAACGGTGACAGAGCTGCAGACCCATGACAGCCTTACACAGGTAGCCAGCAGCTATGATCAGCACTACTTGTGCAGTTAATAAAAGGACAGGTAATGTTTGTCACGCTGTTGCACACACAGCACGCTCGTTTGTTTCAACATACCAACGTGTACGTAATAAGCTAACACTCCTGTGTGCTATACACTACAGTGTACGTTGTACACCTACTTACTGGTTTTGTCGCATCAGTCTGTGTCTCTGAGTTAACTTGTGTTTCTCCTGCAGCTCCGGACCGCAAAAAATGCGCGTGCTCTTTGTGAGCTCGTTCCCGGCTCGTAACCAGCGCGTTCTGCCGTCAAGAGCGATCATTGGTTAAATGTGATCATGTGACTGATGCAAGCCAGATCCTTTTATTTTATTTAACTGTGATTAATAGTTAAATATTATTGTTGAGGGGCACAGACAGGACTCCGTACGCACACACACATTAAAAAAAATAAATAATTTTTTTTTTTTTTAAAGTTGCCTCAACAAAAGGGCACTTTGGGCACCCATCAGGAAAGGGGCGGGTGCTCAAGCCCCTCTAGCCCCCCCCTCTGCACGTGCCTGCCTTCAAGTTCAAGCTTTGCTTGTAGTTCATCTTGAAGCTGCTTCACAGATTCTGGAACAGTGGACAGTTGGATTTTTCTGATAAGTTTTGGACTGACGTGGACTTGCAGTAACAGGGCCTGTGAAGACAAACCAAAAAAGGGCGCAATTCTAAATAATTGACAAATTCAAAGTAATCAACTGACAATTATTTAAGAATAATACATACCATCACTTTCAATGCAGGAGGCACGTAACAGGTGTCACCATCAGTTGTCCAGCTACGCAGTATTCAGCTAAAGGGTGGTAATCATTCAAATCTTCTGGGTCAAGTATTTCCAGATCTTTGTAGCGGCTGTCAAGCCGATATGATCTGTAGTGTTCCATAAACCAAGAGGAGAGCTTTGTAGCAACAAATGACACTTTCCCAGAGTCTACCAAAATGTTCAGTATCTTGTAGAATTCAGGCAGTCCACTCAGTTGTCCTGATGAAATGATCATGCCTTTAACATACTGGGTCCCATACAGATAAACACATTTAGCAAATGACACAGCTTTTACCTGTGGATATTTCAGTTTCAAGCACTTCTGAAGATTTTCATTCAAGAAACAGATGTCAACTGTGTCAATATTATCAACATGCAAACTTGGTTTAAAAAGACTGTGACCATCTAAGAAGTATGCCATCATTTGTTGATGCTTTGAAGAAAGTGTTAGTAGTATATTCTTAAAGCATTGGACATCATGCACAGTTTTCTTGAAAAAGTTGTGCTTAGCTTCAAATCGAATAGTCCACAAATCAACTAAGGGACCAAAACAACGCACAAGATGACTATAATGTTCAATATAATGGTGTTTTGGCTTCAAATTAAAATCAGGAAAAGTCTCTATCAGTAGTCGTCGATGATCCAATATTTTGGTGTCCAAGTATGACAATATTTCTTCTGATAGAGTTGTCGAGACAACAATCTCAACAAGCTCCTTAAGGTCCATCAATACTTCCCATGATGGCTCATGTTCTGGTATACTGGTCCCAATGATAAAAGGCAGCAAACGCAAAAGTGTCCAGTTTTCATGTCCATTGCCACTCACTCTTCCTGTTCCAAAACTGGCTTTTGTAATTTGTTGTGGCTTATTGAGCTTATCAGAAAATTTATATGGAAATGATTTTATACGTTTGTTTAGTCCTTCAAATGTAATAAAACCCTTTCTGATTAAATCTTGAAGACACAAACACAATTCCACAGGGACAACACCTTCAAAGAAATCATGTAATATATCTGGAGGAAATCCAGTGACTGGATGAAAATAGGACAATGCACTTAAGGCACAGGAACCTTTGACACCACACACACTTTGTCTTTGACCATCCTCAAGCTCTTCTAGAAAAATGTTATGCTGTTCCACAGTTCTTAATGGAAATTCTGTAGGATCAAGAGCTGCAATCTGATGTTTATCAATACTACAAAATCGACAAAATTTGTCAACATTAAAGGACTCCAAAAAGCCTGCAAGGCTGTGAGCCCCAAGGTTATCTGCACAGACACAAAATACAGTTCCCTTTAAAAAACTATTTAAAGATTCAACATACACCCCTGTGCTTTCAAGACATTTTAAATCCTCAATGAGTGGATAAAGAAAAGCATCATACCCAAACTGTTTAACGTCTATACTTTTACCAAGAAGAGCAAGCTGTATTGAGGGCAATGTAGAACGAAACCTTGCAGATAAGTTGAGTACAACCCAATAGACGGCAGTTATTTCATGAATTTTTCGAGATGTTCCTAAAGGGTTGCATATTTCAAAGTCGTCAATATACAAAGCTAAACTAATGCAAGTATCTTGCAATCCTAAAAGCTTGTTGTTTTTGAAATACTGCCCATCTCTAAATGATCTGTAACCTTCACTAATTTCTTTATCAAATGCTAACTTTTCAAAGAAACTTTTCTCTTTCAATAAGTTCTCCAAGACCTGGTTTACTGAGACATAAACAAATGTATTTCTAGTTCTCGCTTTGTAGATGTACTCTGTAGGCTCAATTACATGAAAATTATTCTTGAAATAAATATTTCTCTTGTAATCAGTAGATAATGCACCTTTTGGTTCTGTTGAGATAATTAATGGGTTGGTTTTGAAAAGTGCATCATTTATATTTTTAATTACATCATCATCTGCCTCAATGTTCTGTTCAGCAAGCACCTCTTTGATTCTTTGAAATGAATGAACCTGAGAATATTTTAAAATGTCACCAATTTCCTCAATAATTCTCTGCAAAGCACTTTTAGAAACATGTAACAATGTTTGCATGCATAGAAAAAGTCTAGCTATTTTATGTTCAAGACATTGGTAATCTACAAACTCATTGTCCTCTTTATCACTTGATGCTACACCTGAACCACTTGGTAATGTCTCTGGCTCCTGAGAGGTATTTAGGGATTTATCAGGGGAGCTACTTTCACTAGGACATGCATTTGCATGAGAAATCAGTCTAATACAGTTTTTTATATCTTTTGAGTTTTTGTGCTTTCTGCTTGTGTGTGACGTAAAGGTTGATAAATTGTTGGTAGCATAGTCACATTTTTGGAAAGGACAGGATACAGTCTGATGTTTTTTTAAGTGCCTTAAAATATGTGAAATAAATGTATGCTGTGAGCAGTTTTCCTTAAATTCACAAAAATCACAAAAAAATGTTGAGATCTCCTGCCTTTTCTTAGCCCTGTTGTGTGATCTGCTGAGGTGAGACTTCAATGCCCCTCGTGTCCTAAACGAACAGACGTAGTCACCGTAAACACAGGGCAAATGAAATCCTCTTCTATGTCGTAGCTGGTGATGCCTTAAGAGTACTTCTTGGCTTGAACAGACAAAAGAGCAGAACTGGCACTGCATACAAAAACTATAATGAGAAGAGAGCAGAGGACAGTGTCAACAATTCAAAAGAAACCTGAATTAATCTCAAATTACCAAAGTTACATTACCTGATTATGTGTTTGGGGGCGGGGGGGAGGCGCTCCTGTTCTGATTCCTCTCCTTACCAACTCTCCATCAATTCCTCACAAATCAGGACAAGCAAGCAGTGGTCTGGAGTTGGCTTTTAATTCTCTAAATAAATAAAAATAGCAATTAGTTTTAAAATAAAATACCAGCTTCCTGACATTACTTAAGAATGTTTTTCTCCTGTCCTAATTGTTTTGGCTCACTAAAGTGAGCTGATTCTGCCTTGTAAAATGCCATGTAAAACAGTGTAAAACAAATAATTTACAAAACATACATTACATCAAATGTTTAATTTATTAAATGTTTAATTTATTACATTTATTATTAACAAATTGTATTCTACATGGAATGCACCAACAGTGTACTGAGATGTGTTATGCATGCCAAGGATAATTTTGTGTGATGTTTTGGTTTTACAACTTAGAATGACAAACACTGGATTGAAAGTATGAGTGGGATAAAACTACTGAAGCATCTGTTTAAGTTATCAGTGCATTTATTAATGATGCTCCATAAATAAACCAAAACAATGTTGTGCATAACAAAAAGCTCACAATTGTGCAGTCAAAATGTAAACAAAAAGATGCTGAGCATAATAACAAAGACAGATTTCGCAGCTGCTCTGTTTCCAAGTTCTACTGCGTGACTGACAGCGTGGAGTTTGAAATCCTCTTTGTAACCATGTCTCTTACAGGTGCCATTTATGGTCCTTATACACACAATACGGTAATATTACGTTGAAGCAGAGTAGTATCACTCTGCTTCAACGTAAAAGTACCAAAACATTTTTGACAGATTTTTTTAAGCTGTGTACCACATAAAATTGGTTCGCGGTCAGTAAGCACAACCAGAATTCATACATAAGGCGCAAAGTCGATTTTTGAGAAAAAATCGATTTTTGAGAAAATCGAAAGGATTTTAGGCCGTGTGTCAAGGCGTTAGCCCGGTTAGCTCGTTAGAGCCGCCCGGCTCCACGCACGCGGTGATCCGCGGTAACTAGTTAACGGAGATTTGCCCCGTTGATGCAGTTATGGCATTAACTTTATGCTGACAGCACGAAAATAGTAATCTTCAAATGTTTTCTTTTTACCGACCAGCTCCTCTTTGATAGCTGCCGTGTCCATCTTGTTGCCTGCAGGTGAAGCGATGGGGGAGGGGGAGTTGTGTCAGTGAAGGAGAGAGCTGAGGCGGAGTAATGTTGCGTAGAGACAAAAGTGGACGAAAGAGAGGCAAACTTGCGGCTCCACAAGTATAATTATAATGTAACAGACTATATCGATATAAACGATACTGTTACATCTCATATCTCGTATAAAAATATATCAATATATTTAGAAACTCGATATGTCGCCCGGTCCTAATCACTTGTTCATGTGTTTTGTTCCAGCTTCATTACTGGATGCATAGTTCTAATGCATCTGTATTTTTTAAGTTATTTAAAGTCTGTTTGATATGACTCTTGCAGTAGGCCTTCGTATTTAAAATACCCCCATATTTACTGCTCCTCTGATCTTCCTCTCCCTCCTGTTTGTGTGTTTGGTGGAGCTCCCTGGCCGGGAGGACTCCACCACCCTGTTCACACAGAAACTAAAGCACACATTTTATTGGCTAAAAGTAATTCGAACAAATTAAACGACATGGCAGCGGGCGCCCCGAAATTTATTTTTAAATAGCAGCGGGGGGGTTGCAGCCGTTGGTCATGAGCGAGACAGCCTATTTTGTTTCGTTCGGTGGTATGGCGGCCACAGACTGCACTTCATGAAATACACGTAGGGGGTGTCGCAGACGCTTGTCAGATATGAGCGCGCCTCTTTAGTAGCGATGTTTGTCGGATTTTCATTGTTTTGTGACATGGCACGTAGTTTGTGACATGGAATCTTAAATGATATAGTAAACACATACCCATAAGCCATAAGGCTTCTTAGCCTAGAAAGTAATGCTATGCTAAGTTTCGGAAAAATACGAAGAACTTCAGTTGTGATATTTCTAAAAGACAAATTGAGACTGTTCAAACATATACTGTCTGATATAATAAAAGAAACATTACTTGCCTTTAGAAAGTTGAGATGAACGATCTATCCAGCTCCTGGTATAAAAAGCCTGCGGTTCTCGTTAAGGCAGAAGGCCAGGTGGCTTTCAGTCCTTGCAAAAGCGCAAAGTAGACCCCGTAGTATCCAAAAATATGAGATGCGCATGCGTGCTCAGGCACAGAAAGGCGCCAACAGCTTCAACTCACGTAAAACTTGAATTCATTCATTTTGCCAGCAATAAATTTCATCTGAGACCAACGTTTGCTCCAAAACGTTAAAGGATTAGTTGAAACCCTTAATGTATTTGAGTTTATGGGGCAACTCAACTTTTATTGTTGAATTGTGAAAGAAATGACTGTAAGCTCAACAATTGCAAGTTTGATTTTTTACAGTGTGCATTTGAATGGGGGAATTCGCCCAAAACAAAGTATAGGTTTTCATTATGTAAATAACTTGAAAATCTTTGCTCTAACAGCTTCAAAACCTGTTTGCCCAGCACGGGGATCTTGAATTGTATAAGAGAAAGCCACAAATATGTGTGTATGCTTCTTCTATCAAGACTTACAGCTATTTATATGAAGTTGTACAAAAACGCTTTATTTCGTCAAGACAGTGTGTTTCCTACGATTACATGCATTTGAATGGGGGAATTCGCCCGAAACAAAGTATAGGTTTTCATTATGTGAATAACTTGAAAATCTTAGCTCAAACAGCTTCAAAACCTGTTTGCCCAGCACGGGGATGGATATTGAATTCTATAAGATAACGCCGTAAATATGTGTGTCTGAGTCTTCTATCAAAACTTACAGCTATTTATATGAAGTTGTACAAAAACGCTTTATTTCGTCAAGACAGTGCGTTTCCTACGATTACATGCATTTGAATGGGGGAATTCGCCCGAAACAAAGTATAGGTTTACATTATGTGAATAACTTGAAAATCTTAGCTCAAACAGCTTCAAAACCTGTTTGCCCAGCACGGGGATGGATATTGAAGTCTCTAAGATAACGCCGTAAATATGTGTGTCTGAGTCTTCTATCAAAACTTACAGCTATTTATATGAAGTTGTACAAAAACGCTTTATTTCGTCAAGACAGTGCGTTTCCTACGATTACATGCATTTGAATGGGGGAATTCGCCCGAAACAAAGTATAGGTTTTCATTATGTGAATAACTTGAAAATCTTAGCTCAAACAGCTTCAAAACCTGTTTTCCCAGCACGGGGATGGATATTGAATTCTATAAGATAACGTCGTAAATATGTGTGTCTGAGTCTTCTATCAAAACTTACAACTATTTATATGAAGTTGTACAAAAACGCTTTATTTCGTCAAGACAGTGCGTTTCCTATGATTACATGCATTTGAATGGGGGAATTCGGCCGAAACAAAGTATAGGTTTTCATTATGTGAATAACTTGAAAATCTTAGCTCAAACAGCTTCAAAACCTGTTTGCCCAGCACGGGGATGGATATTGAAGTCTCTAAGATAACGCCGTAAATATGTGTGTCTGAGTCTTCTATCAAAACTTACAGCTATTTATATGAAGTTGTACAAAAACGCTTTATTTCGTCAAGACAGTGCGTTTCCTACGATTACATGCATTTGAATGGAGGAATTCGGCCGAAACAAAGTATAGGTTTTCATTATGTGAATAACTTGAAAATCTTAGCTCAAACAGCTGCAAAACCCTTTTCCCCAACACGGAGATGCTAAAATCCATAAAGCAAAGTCATAAATATGTGTGTCTGAGTCTTCTATCAAAGGTTAGAGGTGACTTCATGAAGTTGATGAAAAACGCTTTATTTCGCCAAGACTGCGTTTCCCGCAATTACATGCATTTGAATGGAGTTCTCACCCGACACAAAGTATAGGTTTTCATTTTGTGAATAACTTGAACATCTTAGCTCAAACAGCTGCAAAACCTTTTTCCCCAGCACGGAGATACTGAATTCTAAAAGATAAAGCCATAAATATGTGTGTCTGAGTCTTCTATCAAAAGTTAGAGGTGACTTCGTGAAGTTGATGAAAATCGTTTCATTTTACCACGTTAGTGCGTTTCTTGCTATTACATGCATTTAATGGAGTTCTCGCCCGACACAAAGTATAGGTTTTCATTTTGTGAATAACTTGAACATCTTAGCTCAAACAGCTGCAAAACCTTTTTCCCCAACACGGAGATGCTGAAATCCATAAGGCAAAGTCATAAATATGTGTGTCTGAGTCTTCTATCAAAGGTTAGAGGTGACTTCATGAAGTTGATGAAAAACGCTTTATTTTACCACGCTAGTGCGTTTCTTGCTATTACATGCATTTAATGGAGTTCTCGCCCGACACAAAGTATATGTTTTCATTTTGTGAATAATCTGCGGTGACCGATTGAACAGGTCGTCGTCTCCCAGCAGTGAATGAGCAAGGCCGACAGCTCTGAAAGATTGGAGGAAGGGCGTCATCGTGAAACTGCCAAAGAAGGGTTATCTCGCTGATTGTAACAACTGCCATGGCCATGCCATGCCACTTGGCAGTTGTTACAATCAGTTCTGTGCTCCGTGCTACTCCGACGTCTTCGCTCGACGACCAGCTGCTGTGAGAAGAACAAGCCGGGTTCCGGAATGAACGATCCTGTTCAGAGTAGATTTTTGTGCTACGGACAATAATCGAACAATGCCCTTGCTATGCGATTTCCTCCTCTAGCTCTTGCACCAATAGACCACTTGGATGCTGCCTTTTCTGCCTCTTTTCTGGTAATCTGGCTTGTAAAAGTGTTACGGATTCAAATATTGGGGATGGATACAAGAGGAAAACCAAAAATAACCACACTGGTCCAGCCGGGTCAAGTCAAACGATGATTTAATGAACACACGCGTGGGAGATGGACACCATACAGCAGACAGCATCAGATCTCAAAATGGTGGAGCCTTGATCAAACTCTTATAGCCTCTAGTGGCCCCCACCTCATCATAAAAGCCTAAACATTCACATTCTTTCTCACACAGCGCCTAAGCTACGACCTTGGCTCCCTGTTTATCTGCTCCTGCTGAGATGGGGCAGTATGCTCTGTTCTCTTCTAACCAAACAAATAAGGCGATGACTTTCTGGAACAGTATTTCTTATAACTCAGCAGTATAATGCATCATAAAACAATATC
>NC_140447.1:47500-102500 GCF_963576455.1 Neolamprologus multifasciatus
ATTAAAGCCAGAACTTACGACACGATACTTTTTACTTCATGTACAGGGTTTCCAAAATAAGTTTTATTTCAAGTAAACAAACTAATACATTTAATTCAGGTAAAACAGATCATCACATTTATTCTTGTAAAGGGTTTTCTAAAAGGTTTTATTTAATGTAAAGCGTTTCCAAGGCTGTTAGCTGCGTTGCCCTGTATTGAACTTATTTACAGTGTGTCAGTAAAGGCCAACATGCACTTCTGGCCCCTTTGTTGAATGAGCCCATTTTGGGTTTGTGAATTTGTCAACTTAAGGTTTTGAAGTTGGGGATGCATGCTCCTGGTGAGCATAAGATGTCCAGTGTTGGGAAGGTTACTTTTAAAATGTATTCCACTACAGATTACAGAATACATGCCCCAAAAGGTATTTTGTAACGTATTCCGTTACGTTACTCAATGAGAGTAACGTATTCTGAATACTTTGGATTACTTAATATATTATCATGCTGTTTACAACTACATGAATATGATGTATTACTATTACTGAAGGTCCGCAGCTCCGAACTATAGTAAAGGGACCTCTGGCTAGCTGAAAATTAGCTTTACTTTGTGGTCTGGGTCAACTTTGCTAGCGAGAGACAGAGAGAGGCGTTGAAAGCCTGCTCCAACGATACTTATTGTTTCGGAGGAAAACAAGAACACGGTGTACATTCGAATCTTTATTAGTGATGGGATTTCCGGCTCTTTTTAGAGAACCGGCTCTTTCGGCTCGGCTCACTAAAAAGAGCCGGCTCTTTCGGGTGGTTTTGTTGCTTTAATTAATTTACTATTAACAACAATATAAAATTATGCACAAAAGGAATTACTAATGTAAAAAAAAAACGGTGGTTTTATTTATAACTGTTTATATATAAATATATACGGTTGCCCCTAGGGACAAAGCACATACAAACTCCAAAAAGCACGTACAAATTCCAAAACACATTTCTAGCGTTAACTGAACTTCCAAAACAGAGCTACATAGATCACTTAAATTACACAATTGAAAGCATATTTGTATTGTTTGTGTATTTATACACAAGCACTCATATATATTCAAATAATTTAAAAAAATGTTCATTTAACGGTTACTACCACACACCAAATCTGGTCGTTGGTACTTCCTGGCTTGTGTAGCCCCTAGGTAACAAAAGCTCAACACTGCCCCCTAGCATCCTGGAGCACTTCCGTTGTGTTTTGTACGTGTTTTGGAGTTTTTACATGCTTTGTCTCTAGGGGCCACTGTAAATATACTTTTATTTATTCACTCCACATAAAACGTAATAAATAAATCATATAATACAAAGACCAATTATTTACATTTCAACTTTTAACTATTTAAATTTTCAGCTTTTTCCTTTTAAACAAATTTAAAGTGAAACAACACAAAACACTGCAAACCACAACACAATTAAATATAAATAAAAATATGAAAACAAAAAGAAGATGCACATTCTCTGTCATATAGGCCTGCATGAATAAACTTTCTGAATCCTTTATCATCCGCAACTGAAAATAGTTGTGGATGATTACTATACCTTTCTAATGTGACGTTGTTGTCCCTGGCTCTCTTTCTCTCCCGCTCCGTTCCTGTGCTACTGCGAGTGTAACTACCGCCCCACCGCCCTCCTCCCAGCGCAAAGCACAAGGCTCGTGTGCGAAGTGAAGCGAAAAAAAGTGCGAGGAGAGAGAGTACGGAGCCCCTCTGATGACACAATAAATAATGGCCACAAAATACTACTTCGAGGGTACGAAATAGGTATAACTGTACGAATTGGGTATAACGTGGCAACGAATTACGCATTTGTGGCCACAAAATAGATAACGTGCGCACATCATATTGATACAATTCCTGGACAGCTGCATAGAGACACAAGCATAAAAGTAGGCTAAACCTATACACTATGGACAGAGACAGTCTGATTGAGTTTTATTTTAGGCTGGGAATGAGCTACAAATGCATTTTGAAAAGCTTGGCAATGCAAGGAACCATCATTACGGAGAAACATTTAAACCAGATATTGAGAGCCAAGTCGCTTTACAGACGTAAGTACGACGTGGACGCCGGGATAAATTTTATTGTGAACCAACTGCAAGGGCCTGGGAAGGATCACGGTTATCGGTGGATGTTTACAAAGTGCAAACAACACGGCATTGCGATCAGGAAAGAAGACGTCAGGATCCTCATCTCTTTACTGGACCCAGTAGGTTCCCAGGTTCACCAGACCAGACGTCTCAGAAGGAGGCAATATTTTGCTCAGGGGTCTAACTTTGTGTGGCACATAGACTTATGACAAACTGAAGCCATATGGGATATGTATTAATGGATGCATCGACGGTTTCTCATGCAACATCATTTGGCTGCGGGCCGCACACACTAACAGTGACCCAAAGGTTATCGGAGGTTACTTTGTGGAAGCAGTGGAGAGTCGTGGGGGTTTCCCCAGGCTCGTACGAACGGACATGGGCACTGAGAACGTGTTGGTCAGAGACCTCCAGCATTATTTACGGAGAAATGACGGGGATGATAGAGCAGCAGACAGAAGATACGTCACAGGAGCAAGTACCACAAACCAGAGAATTGAGAGCTGGCGGGGAGTAATGAGAAAAGGAGTCGAGCCATGGATCACGCTTCTAGGAGAACTGAAGGACGAAGGATTCTTCTTTGGGGATTTCATTGACAAAGCTCTGTCACAGTTCTGCTTCATGCCAATCATTCAGGTAAATGGCCCATACTATAATAACCAGTGGTGGTAATTAATTACATTAAATTACGCTGTTTTAGCAGTAAGGGTACCAAAATTACCGTTTACATTGTTAAAACGACGTTACCTTTACCAAACGGTAAATGCAATGTATTCCTAACGTTGTGGAAGTAGGTCAACTGCGCTCTGTATGTGCGTAATGGAGGATGAAGCATCAACCCAGCCAAAGTTTTGAAATCAGGGAACACATTGCCAATCAGAAGTCAGCACAACTAAAATGTTTTTTTCTGATCGGAGGACATTATCCTTGTCTGCGCTCATTCTGCATCAGCAGTTATGCTGCAGCTACCGATCTGTCACTGCCAGTCTGTCAAAAGCAGTCAGAGGCTTCACGCATCAGTAACTCTTCAGCGCTGTATCATTGGTACATTCAGGTCTGAGATGATATTGGATCGCCTCATGGGATTGAAAAATATTGATTTTGTCACCTGTATTATGCGCATAAAGTTGAAAAGCTTTGCGCATCCGCACCAAGATTAGTATTAGTATAAAGCCCAGATCCCACAACTCAGTGGTTTGCCTGGTGTGGTTCTTTCTTTTCTTTTTTTTGCCATCACTCCCTCTTCCTTTGGTTTTCATTAAACTGCATCCAAACATTGCTGCTTTTCAATTCATTTAAGGATGCACCACACTTATTTTATAACAGATTGGATCCTGTACAGAACCACAGGAAAAGCTGAAGATAATTGAAATCAATTTCACCAATGTACCTTTTCAGGTAACGAGAAATTGTTGACTGGGCAGCTGTCATCTCCTCTGGAAAGATTAGAAGCTCCTTCACTGTTTTTACAGTTGGTTTTTTTTCTGCAATGAAATGATGCATTCCTTCTGGTGGGAGTGAACCAGCTACAGAACCCACAACGGGACGCCAGCACTTGATTACAAACATTGGGGGCCTGAATAAGTACTTTGTGTCCTATCTGTGCCAAAACAGGGAGCAGTGTGTCCTTGGTAGGAACCTGCTTGCACTCATGTGCATCAAGTACTTCCAGCAATTCATCTGTATCCACTGAATTGAAGTTATTCAAAGCCTTCAGGAGAACAGATCGCTCTTCTTGTGAGACGTACAAAAGAAAGGAATCTTTTAAACTACTGGTTGTCGAGCCTTACAATATCTCCTCCAGAAAGGGTATTGCAAGCTTCACTGGGATGTAACCAGCTTGTCTCCACCCTACAACAAACTAGTGATGGGTCGTTCGCGAACGAAATGGCTCTTAGAGCCGGGTCTTTGACGTGAACGACGCGAGCCGTCACGCGTTTGTTTTTTGTTTTTTTCAGTTACAGATGATAAAGGATTCAGAAAGTTTATTCATGCAGGTCCATATGACAGAGCATGTTCTTTTTGTTTTCATACTATAATTTATATTTAATTGTGTTGTGGTTTGCAGTGTTTTGTGTTGTTTCACTTTAAATTTGTAAAAGGAAAAAGCTGAAAATTGAAATAGTTAAAAGTTGAAATGTGAATAGTTGATTTTTGTATTATATGATTTATTTATTACATTTTATGTGGAGTGAATAAATAAAAGTATATTTACGGTGGCCCCTACAGACAAAGCACATACAAACTCTGAAGCATGTACAAACTCCAAAACACGAAAAAACACGTAAAAACTCGTAAAAACTCCAAAACACGTAAAAACAAGTACAAACTCCAAAACACGTAAAAACACATACAAACTCCGAAGCACGTAAAAACTCAGAAGCACTTAAAAACTCAGAAGCACATAAAAACTCAAAACACGTACAAAAGACAACAGAAGTGCTCCAGAAGTTACCTAGTGGCTACACAAGCCAGCAAGTACCAACGACTGGATTTGGTGTGTGGTAGTAACAGGTAAATGAACTTTTTTTTTTTTTTAGTTATTTGAATATATATGAGTGCCTGTGTATAAATACACAAACAATACACACATGCTTTCAATTGTGTAATTTAAGTGATCTAGTAGCTCTGCTTTGGAAGTTCAGTTCATGCTAGAAATGTGTTTTGGAGTTTGTACGTGTTTTGTCTCTAGGGGCCACCACATATATTTATATATAAACATATATAAATAAAACCACTTTTTTTTACGTTAGTAATTCCTTTTGTGCATAATTTTATATTATTGTTAATAATAAATTCATTAAAGCAACACTACAACAAACACTCTAGCTATAGCCTGCCATTCTTCACACTGAAAGTCATGCTGGATGAATGGGACTTTCACCTCAACTCCCAATGTGCAGCTGTCATAGAAATCCATCCATTATGTCAGGCAGTCCCGCAAAACACCACTTCCTTCCCCCTGTTCAAGCTCTCCATTTGGTAACAACATTTTGATATTGACCTCAGATGAAATTTAATTCAATTCAATTTTATTTATAGAGGCCTGAGAGGCGTGATTGCAGATGCCGCTCAGGTGGGTCCACCTCCCCTGCAGCGGCACTGCAGACCACGCCCCGCCACACACATCAAACACGTAAAATAAATACCAATGTACTTTTGCATTCACTTTTTGTTATTTTTACACAGTGTTCTGAATGATTAACAATGGTCTACAGCCAATCTTGTGCATTATTATACAAACTTTGGTTGTAAGATTCAGATAACTATTTAATAAAAGGTAAATATTTTATATGAGAGTAAGAAAGAAAAGTATATCTTTGTTTCCCCCTTTCCCTGTTAATGCCCTACTTGGCCCCCTGGCAAAAGCTTTGCTAGATCTGCCCCTGCACAGTTACCAGCTGTCAGCTACACAAAAAAAGGAGCTTGTTGTTATTTGTCTCTCAGAAACAGTTCATAACTCTCCTTCAACTCATTCATGTCACCTAAAAGGTAAACCTGTTTCTCCATCACCAGTTCAGCTCTGATGATTTAATAAGGACATCTCATGGTTAGGACCAGCCCTTTTTTCAGCTGTGGCTCCAGCAAACATCAGCTGATACTAGAAATTAAAATCTAATGAATTCTAACAACAGCTGATCAAGCTTAAAAATGCTGCTGTTGTTTAGCGTGATAAACAAACAAGAAAAAAAAGCCGATCACTGATCAGTTTCATGATTGAAGTTTCAACAGGCAAGAGAATGACAGGGGAGGCTGTCATAAAGTTCAACATCAGTAACTTAGCGTGCACACAGCTGTATAGAAACTCCGTCATGCTAGCTAGCGAGTTAACTGATTGTAAAAAGTCAGTACAACGAAAATAAACTACACCTAAACTCGGTTTATATCTGACCCAAATAGAGTGCAACTTCTTACCTGAAATTCAGTTAACCTGATGCTCCGACCGGCAGCCGCCTGCTTCTCCTGCCTTCGGTTTCCCTTATCCACGATTGAGCTCTGCGTTTGCCACCACCGGTAGATCGGCGGCCGCCTCGCCGCCTCGTATGTCTCTTTTCCCACATGTCCTTTCTGTCACACACCGGTGGCTAGCTGTCCTCTGTTGTAGCTCCGCGTTAGCCACCACCAAACAACTCAGTTATTTTTCCCACATCGACCAGCAATCTGGACAACCACCTTTCACTGTTTATACCGTTACTAAAATGAATAAATGAATCATCGGCCCATATAAACGAAAAATAAGTCCAGCGAGACACAGACTGTTTGCGAGCGATCGGGGAGTGAAAGGAGTTAGAGCCGCCTCACTGTAAGCGAAAATTGTAAAAAAATCAAAGGAGTGAAAGGTTTATACCCTTACGAGCACACAGAGGGACAAAATACGTTAGCGTGCTGCCCAACTTTCACCACGCTCATATTTATAATCATACGGTTCTTGGAGTGAGTGCATACACTCATGAAGTTTAGTAACTTCAGGTCACTGCAACAAGCCCAGGTACAGTTTACCGACGGATGGGTACAGGACCTTGAAATGCACCGTGTAGAACGAAAGACCATCGTACGTATCATAAGTTTACCAGTCTCACAAATCGTCTTCATAAATACACATTCGTTAACCGTTTATTAATAGGACCTTTAAGCTAAACGGTAATTAATTAGTAGTGGAAATAATTTCTGGTTCGCATTACAGAAATGTAGCAGTGACAATAATACTGTATGCTGTAATCCTACTGTGCAATTAGTGATACAAAAAAACCTTGTTTTATCCTGTGAATAAAAGTATATGTTTTTGTCAATGTACCATGGTAATAACAGAAGCGAAACGCAATATTGTGTCAGGACAATTCACGATTTATGCACAATAAACAAATGAGCATAGCGCCACAATTTCTGTTCAGCGCCAGACTTGCTTGTAACCTATATCACCAATTATGTTATAAAAATGACGTATTAACTACAACAGAAGACTGACCTTTGTGGAAATGTTTGGAGCAAGCTAACCTGTGAGCTGCAGTGTTCTGGGACGTTATATTTGGTCTTTGAATGGCTGCAATCCAGGCCATCCGTCGCCTCTTTTTACTTCGGAAACATGGCTCGAACAATTTCTCTTCAACGACGTAATCCGATAAAAAAAACGATCTCTTTACCCGTCGGCTTCCCGTGGCTGTCATGCGACCGGCTATTGCAGTTAATAATACAACAGCTTCTTGACAGTTTTTTGTGTTTCTTTTTATCGCTGTGTAACTGATTTCAATTGAAAGCCTGCATGCGCTAGTACCTCTTGCCACGAGTTCCCAGAATTCTTTGCGGTTTTACCCTTGAATGACGTCACATTTTCAATCTCTATACCACTAGAGAGAGCCAACACACCACAAATGAAGTCTGTTTCTATGGGGCAAAAAGAAGAATCTTTCTCATGGGCCTAGAAATTGGCCAAAATTTTCACTAAAATCTAAATATTTAAAAAACTATAAGTCATAAACACCAAAAGTCATAGCATATTAGTCCAGATCCAGCCGCACAAAATGATATAACATATGTAACCCTTGTGTCAAAACTGTGCGGCAGATAAGCGCGGGAAAATTTTCACTAAAATATTAATATTTTAAAAACTATAAAAGTCATAAACACCAAAAGTCATAGCACACCATTCCAGATCCAGCTGCACAAAATGAGGTAACATATATGAAGCTGGTCTCAAAACTGCGGGGTGACTTACGCGGCGAAATACTGAGAATAATAAATCCGACGAATAGTAATAAGTGTGCCTCTTGGCATAGGCACACTTAATAATAATAAAATTCATTTAATATAAGGAAAAGACCCTACAATAATACAAATAAGGAAACTAAGTGCAAATAATTATATATGTGTACTGAGAAAGGAATTCTGAGTTTATTCACAAAGGAAAAACTGAAGCAGAGTGATGAAGGAGTACATCACACAATATGCCATTATACACTTCAAACTTACAAAGTTATTTCCGTCGATGCAAGTAGAAGCGTTGCAGTCTCCTGGCTTTTGTCCTGGCATCAATAGGCCATATTTCTATGACTTTTGCCCTGATGAGTCTGTAGGAGCTGGCACAATAGGTGGGTGTTTTGTAATAATGAATCAGAGGGAAAACAGTTTGAGGGTCTGTGGAGGCAAAATATATTTCATACTCAAGGCGTTTGTGTGCACTTATGTGTAACAACAGTATGTTAAACAAATTGTTAAATGGCCTCTTAGCCAGATCACTCTTGAAAAACAGAACTTCAATCTTAATAGACCTTTACCCGGATGTTACTATTATTCATATTATTTTTAATTATAGAAACTTTGGGAGATTAACCCTAATCAGACTAACATAATATCATTAACATTAAATTTTAATGTAGATGTAATATGGTGTAAAATATATACTATAAATACATATAGAATTTATTTTGTGAATTAAAGGTAAAGTTGTATCTATTCTTATCAGTTTAATTAGGTGCTTTCAATGTAAAAAATAACAATAAAACTCAGAGGTGTGTACCATTCTGGGATTGCTGCTTCTTCATGTGTCCATCAGGTGACTTCTTTATGGCATCAGGGACTGATTTCAGCAGAATGCTTGAAGACTGAGCCTGATTATTGTTTCTTTCATCTTTAGTCTTTTTTTCTTCTTGCTGTCTCCTGTTCTGCACCTCTTGTCCCACGGATTCTTTTTTCATTTTCCCCTGTCCCATGTTGGCTCCGTCAACAGTTGTGCTTGTGTCTTTTCCACCGTTTGTCTCTTTGTCTTCTTGGCTATGTTCCTCTGCCATCTCGGTGACCTTTACCTCCAGGTCTACAACTGATATACCCAAACAAAATTGTGTTTATTTTAATTCAGACTGCTTCACACTGACAGATATTCCGTTCAATTTCATTACAATCCAATAAGCATTTCATGTTCACTTACCTTTTTCAATTCAATTCATTTTTTTATATAGTGCCAAATCACAACAACAGTAGATCCTACATTCACTATGTACCTACACAATAATCTGCATCTAATTTTTAGTAGTAGCAAACCTATTTGAACATTCCTGTAGGAATGGCTCTAGAAGACATATTTATGGTTTAGAGAAATATATTATTTATGTTAATTTAGAAAGATCAATAGGAGAGAAAGCGAGTGTAAATATCAGCACTTATTAAAGCATCATTGGGATCGCTGTGAAAACAGAATACACTTCAACAACAGCTAAATTCAGTTGCTACTCATTGTGCACCTCGTACTCGGTTTCTATCTGATTTCTCAGACAATTTCTCGATTTATTGCTCTGTTCTAAAAATTAAAAAATTATTGTAAGTGATTTTAACATCCATCTAGATGCTAAAAACAACAGCCCTAACCTTGGATTTAATGATTCTATTGTTATAATCATGTAGCTGGTCTCAAAATGCGAACCCACCACTCATCACGAACTCCAGACCTTATTCTGATATACAGCATAGAAAATAAAGATTTAACTATATACTGTATTAAGTGAAAATCTTTTTGTGTGATTGTTTCTTAATAATATTTACAATAATTGATTATATAACAGTGTGGAACACATTTCATTACAGTAGCAGTCTTTCTGAAAGTCCTGTAGCAAAAAATAAGGATGGAATTTCTCCACTGTTAGCTTCCTTTAATGTCATGTGTCAACACAATGCAGACCAGCTAACTAAACACTTACTCGCTCAGTGGTTGATTATTTGAATCAGAAATCAGATACAGAAATTGTGTTGCTGAGTTTTGTGGCACGATGTAGTTAGTTGTTGTTAGGACAAGAATAAAGTTGGAGTTGGAATAAAGTGAGAGCTCTCGTGTTGTCTGTGTTTACCTCCACATTGGTGACCCCTGACTTGAACATCTTACGAGATGAAGATGATGCCCGCTCCACTCTGGATGCATCAGCGACCGCCGGCCCTTCGCCTCCTGCTGCAGCTGTGTTTGCTGTGGCGCTTAAGCTGCCGGACTTTTGGCTCCATGATCCCCCGTTGTGGTTCGTGCACGTGGAGGCTCAGTTTGCCCTTCGCAGCATCTTGACTGACGATACAAAGTATCACCATGTGGTGGGCTCGCTGAACCCGCTAGCTAACCATCGTGCGATGACCCTCCTCTGGTCCACGATCCACCCACCCTTAAAGAGATCCTTCTTCGGCGCTACGCCGTCTCCAACGTGGAGCGAGCCGAAAAGCTGGAGAAAGGGCCTCGTGCTGGAGGGCAGGTCCATATGGGAGGGAGGTCCTCACCTGCTTTGTGACGTTTCCACCGGCTGCTCACACCCAGTGGATCCCCTTTCATGGTGTCGTTGTGTTTTCAACTCAATACATGCCCTCTCTCCTCCAGGCGTCCGGGCCTCGTTTAAGCTGGTGAGTGCCAGGTTCATTTGGCCGGGCCTTCACAAATTGGTGAAGGACTGGGCAGCGGCGTGTGCTCCATGCCAACATGCAAAGATCGATAGACACACACACAGGAGCCCCTCGAACCCTTCCGTGTCCCTGGTAGGCATTTTGATCATGTCGGCCCTCTGCCGCAGTCACAAGATTTCACACACCTTTTGACTGTGTTGGCCCGCACAACATGGTGGACGGAGGCCCTCCCACGCTGACGTTACCTCGGACATGGGCCCCCGGTTTGTTTCGTAGCTTTGGTCTGCCATGGCTGACGGCCTAGGCCGTCAGGCCGTCAAACCACGGCTTACCACCCGCAAGCGAGCGGTTTCACCATTAACTCAAGGCCGCGCTCTGGAGGGCTCCACCCATTGTACAGGAAGTGTGTTGCTGAGTTTTGTGGCACAGTGTAGTCAGTTGTTGTTAGGTCAAAAATAAAGTTGGAGTGAGAAGTGAGAGCTCTCGTGTAGTCTCCGTTTACCTCCACACTGTAATTGTTACGTTCAATGTGCATATGACGTCTTTCTTGCATTTGGATAGAATCTCCTAAATTATAGACATCTTGTCTGACAGGGATTCGAAAGAGCATATTTGTGCCAAATTGACTTCTCTTTATATGCTCCCTATTAAATCCAGAATCAAATTTAAAATCCATCTCCTCACATACAGGGCCTCGAATAAACAGGCCCCATTTTCTCTTAAAGACCCCATAGTCCCATATCAACTTGACAGAGGTCTTTGCTCTGAAACTGCAGGATTTAAAATTAGAATGGGAAATTCGGCTTAAAACCGTCCTTTTTGATAAAGCTGAATCAGGTGACCTAAATTCTCTCTAGTTAGGCTGCAAGGTTCAGGTTGCTAGAGGTTTTCCCACTGTTGCCAAGTGGACTCATCAGATTGTTGTGTTTTTCTCCCGAATATTGTAGGGTTTTTATCCTACAACATAAAGTGTCTTGAGGTGGCACTTGTTGGAATTTGGTTCTATATAAATAAAACTGAATTAAAGTTCAAGGAGTATTCGGCTCAACAGAGTTAACTGACTGGCTAAATTGCTACCAAAAAAAACAGGGGTTGTTCCTGTTTTCCTCAATATGAGACAAATAGTAAGATGTCCTAGCCTGGAAAAGTATTTTTACAGGCCAAACAAAGAGTGCAACACAATTTTCTCTCTAGCTTATATATCATCTCTTTTAAGGTCCATATTTTTGAGCTATAGGGAGTCGAGCATCTCTGGTTTGTTACCTTCCTTTTAAGAGGAGCCCCAATATCCAAGCTTGTATGCAGTGAGCATATAACATTATTAACAAGATCATCAACCTTTTTGGGAGTAAAGTTAAAAGTAGCTGCTGTGCATTGTGCATGCTTTTGAAGTGGAGGAAAAACCATTCTCCTGAAAACTTACACTGATAAAAGCTATTTTGGAGAGAGGTATATATAATCTATGCAAATCATGTAAAATAAGGGTGTGCATGCATGGTTGTTTATCCTGTCTGTCTCTGTGTTGCCTTGTGATTGACTTTCCAGGGTGTACCCAGCCTCTCACCTGTTGAAAGCTGGAGATAGACATCAGCCACGTTTTTGTTTTTAATTCAGTGTTAATGTAAGTAAATCACTCAACTTAGTCTTTTCACTAAATTGTATCTCCCTACAGACACGAAGCATTGAGAAGAAAAGGGATCTCCTTATCTGCTGCCTCATTAGCTACCTCTGGGAAAGACAAGAAGATCTTTTTCATGACTGCCAGGTATGTCATATTGATAACAGATTACTTATTAACTCAAGAGATCCTAATGTTCTTCTCTCCCGTCCTCTCCTATCCCCTGTTCTCCCCTTCTCCATTCATCTTCTGTCCACTCCCCTCTTTAGATAAACGGAAATATATTGAAAAAGCATCTTAAATAAAATAAAACGTGTATGCTTTTTGTTTCTTTCTTTTTAACACGTAGGAATGTGAGGATTATACAGACAATATGATGAAGGTGATCGTGATCCACAACATCATGGCTGAGGAGGATCCATCAGATGTGTCCACTGTGATTGAGGGAAACCAAGGGATGGAGGGATGTGGAAGCCGAACAAAGGCATGTGTACTGCTGATGGGACTGATATATGCCCTCAACCTCGAATATCCGAAGGAGAGAACACATTTGATACTTTTCAAAAACCTTTTTTGGAACTTTTGGCCAAACTACTGAAAAAGGTCCATGGCCTCAGAAATAAGCTTGTGCAATGCACACACATTTCCCCTCTTGTTCCAAGAGAATCTTTTGTCCAGACATAGCTTGATGGAGCTGTCATTTTTCTTCTGACAGCAAGCACAGATTGAATGTTGGTGTTAATGTTCTGTTCTATGTATCCATATTTTTGATAACGTACATGCACAGAAACAACCTTGTAGAGTTTCGGTATGTGCTTTTGGCTTTTTTAACATCCATGTAGATGCTAAAAAAATGACAGCCTCAACATGGCATTTAATCTGTTATTAGACTCAATTGGTTTCTCTCAAAATGTAAAAGAACCCACCCACCACTTTAATCACACTCTAGATCTTGTTTTAACATATGGCATAGAAACTGAACATTAAACAGTGTTTCCTGAAAACCCTCTCCTGTCTGATCATTTCAATTGATTACACAGCAGTGGAGAGTAGACCTTATCAAAGTAGATGTCTTTCTGAAAGCGCTGTAACTAAGTTTAAGGATATAATCCACCCACTGTTATCATCGTCAATGCCCTGTACCAACAAAGAGCAGAGCAGCTATCTGAACGCTACCCCAACAGAGGTCGATTATCTTGTTAATAATTTCACCTCCTCACTACGTACGACTCTGGATACTGTAGCTCCAGTGAAAACTAAGGTCTCTAATCAGAAGTACCTGACCCCGTGGTATAATTCTCAAACACGTACCCTAAAGCAGATGACTCGTAATCTGGAGAGGAAATGGCGTGTCACAAATTTAGAGGATCATCATTTAGCCTGGAGAAATAGTTTGTTGCTTTATAAGAAAGCCCTCCGCAAAGCCAGAACATCTTACTATTCGTCACTGATTGAAGAAAATAAGAACAACCCCAGGTTTCTCTTCAGCACTGTAGCCAGGCTGACAAAAAGTCAGAGCTCTTTTGAGCCAACCATCCCTTTAACGTTAACTAGTAATGACTTCATAAACTTCTTCACAAATAAAAATTTTATCATTAGAGAAAAAATTACCAATAATCATCCCACAGATGTAATATTATCTACAGCTACTCTTAGTACCATTGATGTTAAGTTAGACTCTTTTTCTCCAATTGATCTTTCTGAGTTAACTTCAATAATTACTTCCTCCAAACCATCAACGTGTCTTTTAGACCCCATTCCTACAAAACTGCTCAAAGAAGTCCTGCCATTAATTAATTCTTCGATCTTAAATATGATCAACCTATCTCTAATAATCGGCTATGTACCACAGGCCTTCAAGCTGGCTGTAGTTAAACCTTTCTCAAAAAGCCATCTCTAGACCCAGCAGTCTTAGCTAATTATAGGCCAATCTCCAACCTTCCTTTGATATCAAAAATCCTTGAAAGAGTAGTTGTTAAACAGTTAACAGATCATCTGCAGAGGAATGGTTTATTTGAACAGTTTCAGTCAGGTTTCAGAGTTCATCACAGCACAGAAACAGCTTTAGTGAAGGTTACAAATGATCTTCTTATGGCCTCTGACAGTGGACTCATCTCTGTGCTTGTCCTGCTAGACCTTAGTGCAGCATTCGATACTGTTGACCATAATATCCTATTAGAGCGATTAGAACATGCTGTAGGTATTACAGGTACTGCACTGCAGTGGTTTGTATCATATCTATCTAATAGACTCCAATTTGTGCATGTAAATGGAGAGTCCTCTTCACACACTGAGGTTAATTATCGAGTTTCACAGGGTTCAGTGCTAGGACCAATTCTGTTTACATTATACATGCTTCCCTTAGGCAGCATGATTAGAAGACATAGCATACATTTTCACTGCTATGCAGATGACACCCAGCTCTATCTGTCCATGAAGCCAGATAACACACACCAATTAGTTAAACTGCAGGAATGTCTTAAAGACATAAAGACCTGGATGGCCGCTAACTTTCTGCTTCTTAATTCAGATAAAACTGAGGTTATTGTACTCGGCGCTGAAAAGCTTAGAAATATGGTATCTAACCAGATTCTTACTCTGGATGGCATTACCTTGGCCTCCAGTAACACTGTGAGGAACCTTGGAGTCATTTTTGACCAGGATATGTCCTTCAACGCACATATTAAACAAATATGTAAGACTGCTTTCTTCCATTTGCGCAACATCTCTAAAATTAGAAATATCCTGTCTCAGAGTGACGCTGAAAAACTAGTTCATGCATTTATTACTTCCAGGCTGGACTACTGCAATTCATTATTATCAGGATGTCCAAAAACTCACTGAAAAGCCTTCAGCTAATCCAAAATGCTGCAGCAAGAGTACTGACAGGGACTAGAAAGAGAGAGCATATTTCTCCTGTTTTGGCTTCCCTTCATTGGCTTCCTGTTAAATCCAGAATTGAATTCAAAATCCTGCTCCTCACATACAAGGTCTTAAATAATCAGGCCCCATCTTATCTTAATGACCTCGTAGTACCATATCACCCTATTAGAGCACTTTGCTCTCGCTCTGCAGGCCTACTGCAGGCCCATGGGGTCGTTCTCCAGGGTTAAATGCATAAGGTATATAACATTAATGTTCACACACAGCCTCTTCTAATTAAAACCACAGTGTCTGAAACCCTATGAATGACAGTACATTGAACATCCTGTGCTTGGACGGTGGGAAGAAGACAGCCTAACGTGCAGTTCATAAATTTGAATTAGAAAATCTGGATTTCAAGGCAAAAATGGAAGTGTATTCTAAAGATCAGTTATATTGTGTTCCAGCTACCTTTTCCTGCTTGGTCCCTCCATGTCTCCCTGTTTTGATGAATTTTTTGATTCCATGTACCCCTGAAACCTTTGAAGTCCACTGTAGTCAGAGAGCAGCTGCCTTCTGAGTGTGTACTCTTCATGCTGGACTGCTTTCCGTCACTTCCAGTACTGTTGAAACTATGACAGGACATAAGTATAATGTTAAATATAGTTAAACATAGTGAGTAGTTGTTAGTTACTGCAGTTAATGGTAAAAATTAGCCAACATTAAACTTAAAGGACGGAGTCTAGGGAGCTTGAAAAGAAAAGCGTCTGGACTTCTTTAAGTTTCCTCGAAAACATTTCATCTCTCATCTGAGATTCAGATGGACAGCCAAGTCTTGTCCCGTCTAAAGGAAAAAGGTCAGTCTTTTGAGGATGCCAATGTTCACAATTTAGACCGAGAAGACAGTAGGTTTTAAAGAGGAGTGAAAGAAGCCATCTATGTCCACTGTGAATGACCATCTTTGAACAGAGGTGGTGGCTTACAACACTGTCTTGCCTACGTAGACAAAAAATAATAAGTAATGCATTTTAGTAAATGGTAAATTTAACTGTATCTCTATCTATGTATATATAGAGCGACATAGATACAAGCAACAATACTCGTATCGATATTGAACCGTTCGATACAGTGATTTCGGTTTGGTACGCATATATGTTGAACAATACAAAATTTTTAATTTATTTTATCAACTTTTCTTCTGACGATGCTGTCTGTGTTGAGAGCTCAGTGGATCTGCGTTCAACTTATCCGCCTAGGCTGCACTGTCGAGAACAGATCCACTGAGCGCAGGGCAAGCTAGCGAGACAGAAGTTAAGCTTGTTGCAACATGGCAAATTGAACTTCCCCCACCCTCAATCAGATCTGGCGTTTGGAACTATTTTGGTCTTCATGTGACGTATGACCCTGAAGGTAAGCGTGTCATGAACAAAAGTAAAACAGTACGTCGGATGTGCCACGCAATGCTCAATTGGTGGGAACTAGTGCGTTAGCGCAGTTTGCTCGCACGTGTTGACGCCGTCCAGCCCCACGCACGGGGCGATCCGCGGTAGCTCGTTAACGGAGATTTGCCGTGTTGTGGCGTTAATGTCATTTCAACGAGATTAACACTGACAGCACTAGTGGGAACACAATGAATATGACTGCACATTTACTCCAATATCATCCTAGAGCAAAGACAAGTGGAAGCAGACAAAAACAACAAGCACGCATGCTACAAACTTTACCCGAGTCATTTAGACAGCCGTTAGCATATGATTCTCCTTATGGGGACCTGATATGTTTAATATGCTGCTGAGAATATAGCCCAGAAGAAGCGTATAGTATAGCTTTTATTTTGGAAAGAGCCATTTCTCTGTAATAAACTCTCTTTTTCCAAAGATGAGTGATTTCTCGATCAGATAGATTAATTTTTTTATTACTTTGTTGTTTAAGCAACATTAAATTTAAAAACTGTACTTTTGAGTTAAAAGCTGTTATATTGAAAAAGATTACATGTAAGAGCCCCAGCGATACAGGGGTGGCTGTAGCTTAGGAGGTAGAGTAGGAACTCTACTACTTGGAAGGTTGTTGGTTCAATCCCTGGCTTCTGGAGTTTGCAAATATCCTTGTGCAAGATACTCTCCAACGCATCCATCGGAATGTGAACATTAGATAGCAAGCATAGAAGAAGTTCTTGTATTAATGGGTGAATAAGGCAAGTTGTATTAAGCACTTTAAGTGCTCAGAGTCAAATGGTACTATATATTAATCAGTCTCTTTGTTTATACACCATTGAGAGACATCCATCCATTCGCTTCCGCTTCTCCTTTTCAGGGTCGCGGGGGACGCTGGAGCCTATCCCAGCTGTCATAGGGCGAGAGGCGGGGTACACCCTGGACAGGTCGCCAGTCTGTCGCAGGGCCAACACACAGGGACAGACAACCATTCGCGCTCATTGAGAGACAAATGTTCTCAATTTTAAAAAAAAAAAATGTTTATTGACCTAATGTAAAAGCTAAACAGAAATGTTTTTAGGTGGTAGAACTGTATTTTAAGTTAACCAGTTCTACTTTTTGCTCTTGCATTTCAAAAAGAGGCTTTGTGGGCATTGTGGTATTGTGGGGGTTGATGCCTATACTTGAATTGGCATCAACCCCCACGATGGCATTTCACACTAATGTCCACTTTAGGGGATTCTGGATGAAGAGAAGTCCGGTAGCACAGGTGCCTTATAAGTTTGTATTACTCTCCATTTTTCTCTGGCCTATAGCCCGACAATACTTTTATATAGATTCAGAGTAATTGTACTGGTTTTTATATAGAGTACACACAGCAACTGAGACAGATTCACACACATTAACAAATAATGAGACTGCACTGAAAGTGAGAATTTTGTGTGGATCACCTGTACTGTCTGAAGACAGGCAATTCAGAGCGAGAGGTCTCCTCGATAAGTGGTGTCACAATATTTTCAATCATTTCTGTCAACACAGTGAATGTTGGCTCCACAATGAAATCAATGAATCCTACAAAAACAGACATTCATAATTGGCACAGTTTTTTTTTAAATTCTCCCACTTAATTCAAGAAACAAATGTTTATTAGAGCCTTCTATATTACACACAAAAATTGACATTTATAGTTAGTTTCATCATGTGAATAATCACATGGAAGAAGGAAGCAGAATCATAGATTCATCACATTTTCATTAAGTTAGGGACAAGAATTCCTGATCAAGCACCAATTATTAGCAGCCCGTAAGAGAACGACAAATTGATCATGTATAATTACAACCTGTAATGCAAACTTTAAATGGTAAATGGCCTGTATTTGTATATCGCTTTACTTAGTCCCTAGTAGAGATGGACCGATCCGATATTACGTATCGGTATCGGTCCGATACTGACGTAAATTACTGGATCGGATATCGGAGAGAAATAAAAAATGTAATCCGATCCATTAAATATAAAAAAAAGCACCTCACAAAACTTGCGACACAGCGTAACTCGGCTCATAACCGTGGCACGTCGGAGCAGTGTGCTCATGTGATAGAGCGGCTGTGTCTATTTGTAGCCTTGCTAGCAAACCAGCATTTCATCTCCAAGAAAGTTATCCCACAGAGAAGTAAAGCAAGTGTGTAAGTTCATCTCTGAATGTTTGTAAAGCATTTCCGCGTTAAGCTTAACAACCGATATATGGAGCGACTGCCTCTCTCTCTCTCTCCTGCTGGTACTTCAATCGTGAAACTGCTTAATGATCAGCTGATCAGCTTTTCTGTCGTGACTCCGTCTCTCTTGTTTGTTTATCGCCCACTTCTCACCAGAAAGAGGAAACCAGCGGCTGAACAACAGCAGGAGTTTAAGCTTGATAAGCTGTTGTTAGCATTTATTTAATATTACTTTCTACACCAGGATCTTTTTCTACGCAGCTGACGTAACTGTGCAGGGGCGGATTTAGCAAAGTTTAGCCAGGGGGGCCGATAGGGCATGAACAGGGAAAAGGGGGCACAAAGACATACTTTTCTTTCTTATTCTCATTTAAAATGTCAAGCTTTTAATAAAAAATTATCTGAATCTTACACCCAAAGTTTTAATCTGATGTAAATGTATAGAAGTCCATTACTGTATATAGTAACTGTTAAGTCTAATATACCCTAGTAAGCTATACTACTTTTTCCTTTGGGAAGGTACCATTTGTGCAGTCTGCAATTCTGTTGAAGAAAGATGTTGAATCTATTTAATTATTCTTGAAAAATAATTTATTTCTGTGCATTTTTTTTTTCACACTGCATCAATTTAAAGTTGATTACGTCGATTAAGCATCATGAGGTGGAGGTTGGGAGGTGGTTCCCTATTTTTTTTTTTTTTTGCTGGGAGTTTGCAACCCTATTAGTTAGGTTTCTTAATATTTTTGCTAAGTACTCTTTAAAATACCAGAATAGGGAGGATTGAGTAGGTTTAACTTTATTAGATTGATCAGTATTGCTGAACTATGAAATATAGTCCAATGTATTTTTTACATACAGGTATAACAGAATAGCTTTAGTGTTGTTGTTTATTTAAACTTGAGTATGAACTTATACAAAATGCAGCAAGATATTAAATAAACAGTTTTATTGATTAAAAAACACTATATCGGGTTCATATCGGTATCGGCAGATATCTAAATTTATGATATCGGTATCGGTATCGGACTTAAAAAAGTGGTATCGTGCCATCTCTAGTCCCTAGTGTAAAGTCCCTAAGGACCCCAAAGCGCTTTACACTACATTCAGCCATTCACCCATTTATTCACATTCACGAACCGGCAACCTTCCGATTACAAGCCACGATCTCAAGGTCACAAACCTAGCGAACTGGCCCATGCAACACTTGATGTGAGGTCTTGGCTTGCCTCATATGTGACATGTCTAAAATAAATGCACCATAACCAATGTTCCCTCTAAACTGCGCGCGTGTGCAATCTGTGCCCACTGCTCACACGGTCTCTGCGCACAGAAAATCTGCGTTGCCCACAAAAATAAAAATCTAACCTGAATTAAAATTAAAATAAATACATTAACAATTCATTCTGTTTTGCAGTGTGAGTCAGTAAGTGACCAGCGACTGGCTGCTCCAGCCAATGATGCGATTCACATTCATATATACGCAGCTAATCAATATAGTTGACAGGCTATGACAGCGTCCTTATGTGCCGACACTGGTGTTTTAGCTAGCAAAGCGTTGTGGCTGATGTGGAGTGAAGCCACGTTAATGATAATGTGTACAACCATTGGAGATGTGAGCAGGACAGACGGAACAATTGACGGAAAACATGTGGACTTTTTACCAGTTTTTAAATTGTGTTGATCGGCCACGTAAAAACAGAGTTATGATAAAAAAATATCTGCAATGTCTGTTTTTTCTGAATACTATCGTTGTTTATATTTACTGCGGGAAGAAATGGTAAAAATAGCGTTTTATAAGGAAAGCGCTCAAAACCGCTCTCCGCCTGTGAGCAAAACCAAAACTAAAAAACCCCACACCCTTTCCTATTAGTGGAAAATGTACCATGTCAACCAACAGAGATTGGCAGTAACGCATCTCTGTTGGTTGACTGTAATCTCTGTAATCCGATTACTCGTTACTTGAAAAAAGTAAAGTAAGGGATTACTATAGCAAAAAAGGTAATTCGATTACTGTTACTTTCCCGTAAGCACGCTGCGTTACTGCGTTACTAAAACTGTGATTTTTTTGCGAGAGTGTCTCACGACAATGACGTAAGCGAATGCAACGTTCGTGGCAACAGCTGTGTGCAGATAAACAATGGATAATATATCGAGTGCGGGAGAGAGTATGAGCTTTTTTCAAGTAACTTGACTAACACTGTCGACCAATCAAAAAATGATATGGTAACATGGCATTTAGTTGTTTAGGAAGGGGGGGAAGTTTTAGGAGTTATGGCGGTGTTTTGAGATGTGAGAGATTTGCGACGTTTACTCATAATACAAGTCAGAGCTTTATAAAAAAAAAAAAGAAAAAAGAAAATTGTGTTTTCAAAATTGGAGTTCAAGTTATTTTTACCAATAGTGTTAACATACTACACAGGTCATGAAGAAGACTTTTTTTAATTTTCATAAGTAGGCTAAAGCAGTTAATTAAAAGTAATCTAACATAAATGTAAATGCTGTAATTTGATTATTTTAATAAACCATGTAACTTGGATGGATTCGATGCTGGCGTGACCACAGTGCACAAGTCTAATGTTGCTCATAGTGGTCCAAGGGACCGCTCAGGGAGTTTGTGTGTTTGCTCAGATACATGAAAAATTAGAGGGAACATTGTCCATAACCAGAGGTTATTACAAGGTAGTATTGCCGGGTGGGGAAAAACAATTTACAACATAAATGGTGGTGTATCAGGGGCTTCTGTTCAGCTCCACTGAGTACAGGGGCCTAAGTAATAGCGGTGGGTGTATTTATACTACTTTTATAGGACTGATATTTTACTTTTCTGCATTATTTTCAGTGAGTTGCTCTTGTTCAGAAACATGTCTGTCAAAAATATTGCTTATCTAACGTACGCGCACTTTGATCAGCCCTTCCTCCTGACTCTACTGTGCTTACGTCTTGATGCAGTAGCAGAGACTGCTAATTAACTACTACCAATCCACAATTGAGAGCCTTCTGGACTACTGCTGCACACTCTGGTTCAACTTTTATACTGTGGAGGATAAGAGGAAGCTGCAGCGGGTGTTAAATTGCTGGCTGTCCAAAAAATGGTGAGAGCTTTATAAATGGTATATTTCAGCTGAACAGCTGAGAAGCTCATTGGAGCCTCTCTTACCTCCAAACTGTGAAACAGTTTCTTCTCCCAGACTCTTGAACACTCACAGACTGGACTGACACACATAAACATAACCTTATACATTTCATTACATTTATACAGTCTTAGACAGTCTTAGACTGTATAAATAACTGTATACTGTATACGGCACTGTATAAATACAATTTAATTGAAAATTGAAACCGAATTGAATATAAACTCTTTTGACTTACTAGTATTTTTGTTTCATGATATTCAGATTCCACATTTATCTGTAGGCACTGCAATTCTTCCATAAATGAACTTGAAAAAATATTATTTTATTCACTTGGCTGTTATTGGTCACTGACTGCTGCTTGACAAAACTTAAAATCCAAAATATATCCAAAATATGCTAATTCTTTAGAAAGAAGCATTAACTGTATTTAAAAACTTTACCTATTTGGGACTGGGCCACCATGGTGGATTTGCGGTCACAAAGAGGGGAGAAAGGTAGACCCAGCTCTGCTTCCCTATCTCCCTGAAAACAAATGACACCGCTATGTTTACAAAGACAGTTGGCCTCAATAATGTACACTGTAATTCAAATTTGGAAGACTTTATTTATCCCCAAGGGGCAATTAAGAGAGACTGACCTTGCCGACCGTACATACAATACACAAACATCACATTGGGGAGGTCAGGCTAGACAGCTGTTACTTTAGCTGGCCGGTCAGCCGCACGAGCAGTGACCCGGAACCGAACAATGGCAAAATACACAACATCAGGAAGGACAAGGAGAAAAAAGAACTCCCTCCAGACTGAGCTCCCACTGGGAGATCAGTTTGAGAACAGAAAAAAAACCTCCTCAGCGCATAGCACATGAAAAACTCTTAATACACCATTGAAACACATGACAAGCAACAGGGAAAGGTAAAAGGTGAGAGACAGCCAGTGTAGACAGCGCATCCGGGCCTGCAGCATATGCGCTGGTCCCCTTTGATCCACCGTCTGCATTGGGAGGGAATAAGCATCGAAGCCGTTTGGAAGGGAAGGGGGGGATGAGTGTATATCTGAGGTTATTATGCGTACAACTAACCAATGCAATTTCCCTGAAACACTGTTTTTAATTCTATTGAATTAGAAAAGTAATGAAGTGACTTAAAAACCTTTATAAAATAAAAGTTCTTTTATTTTATGCCTTTTATTAGACACTATGAACTGAGACGGAATGCAAGCCTCCTCTGAAAACCTCATCGACTGAAATGGGAAACAGACTCCACCACAATAGGAGACTAAACAAAATGTTTGTACCTGGCAAGAAAAGTTTCTATTTTGTTATGTCAAAGCATAATTTTTTCACCCTATGTGTAGTTGGCTGTTGAAGAGTAATGTTATCTGCATGGTCAACTACTGTGGTCAAATAATTAAGTTGCAATAACATTACTCATAGCTTTCTGAAATACCGTATTCAGCTGTAATACAGCTTGCACATGTGAAGTGTTTAAGTTTAATTAAAGAACTGCAGTAGATTAATATTCCTATTTTTGCAGTCAGTCCTAAACATTGATTGTTTTCCTGTCTGTGACTGTAGTGTAATTGCAGATGCAGATTACAGCAAAACAAAGCTCAAGGTTTTTTTTATTTGTTTGTTTCTTTTTTGGCAGCATATGAAAACTTCTAGGGTCCTTACTTCAGTAGATGGGCAAGGTGTAAATAAGTCTGCACATACTTCTGTTCCATTTTTGACTTGATGATTGAGTGGTTATTTCATGTCACAGAAATTTTGTTTGAGCATGTGTGTGTACAAGTATATCCAGCTATCTGTGTATATGTATATATTGGTTTGTTTGTTTTATGTGTCCAATAAAAGGTTATCATCATTATAGTATGGCTCCCACTTCCTTTACACAATAAAGTGTCAATGGAGGGACTAGGAGGTAGGTGCTAATTTTTCAGGTGACTACCTGTCTGAAGAACTCCTCAAGCAGGGATGTTGTCCAGCGATGATGGAGGTCCCAGCATTTGGCAGGGTGGCTGATGTCAGCAGTGTGCAGCAGCAATGATAAAGCCTTTGGTTTGTCAATCCTGTGAATAAAGAGTAGTTAGTCACTGGTGGGTGTAAACAAACAGCAGCTGTTCAGCTCCCAAAGAAAAGTACATTAAAATTGGGTAAGTATGAGTGTACTTTTCGAGTGCAATAAAACTTCCAAGAGTAAGATCTAGAGAGAAACCATGATTGCTAAATCAGTTTCATCTTTTCCAAGGGAAAAAAGAATTATTGAAAGTAAAGCTAAAGATTGGCCGTTGGCTTTTGGATATAGAGACTCTGTAAATAAGATCAAAATTTTCCTGATTTTCAGCAAACATCCATCAAATATGATAGCTACACATTAATGTTGCTGACAGTATTTAAAAAAATATCTTTATCCCAGTCTTTCATACATTACTGCTGATTATAATAAGAGTTTGGAAGCCATTACTCACGCCTCAGACTGCTGCAGGAAGCTTTTCATGGCTTTGATCTGCTGAAAGTGGCAGGACATGTCAGTGGCCAATACCATATCCACTACTAAGGCTCGCAGTTCTCTGAAAAAATAAATATAGAAAGTAAAATATTCCAAAAATAGAAATGATAGCAATCTGAAAGGATTAGGATTCATTAACTGAATCTGAAATCTGTCATTTAACAGAATTTTTCATAAATGATACAGTATTTTCCTGTTATTTTTAAATATGTGAAATATCAACACGATTATTTAAAAAAAACTGTCAAAGTCTGTAAATTAACATGAGTAATGAAAAATAAAATAAAAAACTGTACCTGTAAATAAACATGTTTTACATTTTTAAATAAACTTTTTACACAGAAAAAGAGTGCAAAAATACAGTTGCAAGTTTAACATAATTTCATATATATTTACCTTGTTTATTTAAAAGATAAAACTGTTGAATTCTAATTTTGTGAAAACTTATGGAACCTGAACTGGAAATATAAACTAGGAATAGGAAACGCTGGGAAACATGAGAAAAGTAAACTCTTAGGAGGTAACAGGAGGTAACTGATCCTTGAAATACAAGGACCAGGACTAAGATGCATGAGCTTGACTTAGAGTTAGACAATGAGACATGACTGACTGGCACAGGAGGCATTGACATAATAGATAAAAGAGATTAGGATAGACTGGAGACAAAAGGGTACTAACACAATCAAACAAGAATCAAGAACAAGAAATATAGATAACAAAAGCACTATGAAGTACAAAATTAAGACCAAATAATCCAAGCACTGAAGAAAAGTTTCTTAAATTGAAAAGTCCACAACAGAAACTCAAAAACTGGGACAGGACCATGACAGATGTGGAGCAGCTACACAAACTGAGAATATTTGAATACTGTTTACCTCCACTCTTCCTTTGAAAGATTAGAGAGAATATTCATTTCCTCATTATCATGTAGAAGGCGATAGACAGCGCTGACGTGATGGTTCTCCAAAACAGCTCGGTCATTGTAAAATAGTGCCGTGTCTGACCTGCAAATGACACAGAACATTAGTCATCACAGAATTTTTTTTCTTGTTTGGTTATATAGATCGATCGATCGATATAGATCGATAGATCGATATAGATCGATAGATCGATATAGATCGATAGATCGATCGATAGATAGATAGATAGATATAGATAGATAGATAGATAGATATAGATATAGATAGATAGATATAGATATAGATAGATAGATATAGATATAGATAGATAGATATAGATAAAGATAAATAGATATAGATAGATAGATATAGATATAGATAGATAGATATAGATAGATATCTATCTATATCTATCTATCGATCGATCCCGGGAACAACATCGGAGATCTCTGTCCAGAAGAGCAAGGTCCTAGGAACGATACTGCGCAGGTCCCTCAAGCTCCCAATGACCCGAGCTTGAAGGAATGACCGCCCACAGGGGCAAGCGGGGAATTTTTTTTTTTTTTTTTTTTTATAAAAACAATATTATGATTATCAGATTATCATATGTGATGGAAATTCCTTTTTAATTTATGTATTGATAACGTGTTCTGACAATAGCATATATACCTGAAACTATAGGTATGTGCTTTGGTAAATGGCCTGTATTTGTATAGTGCTTTACTAGTCCCCAAGGACCCCAAAGCGCTTTACACATTCAGTCATCCACCCATTCACACACTGGTGGTGGCAAGCTACATTGTAGCTACAGCCACCCTGGGGCGCACTGACAGAGGCGAGGCTGCCGGACACTGGCGCCACCGGGCCCTCTAACCATCAGCAGTAGGCAACGGGTGAAGTGTCTTGCCCAAGGACACAACAACCGAGACTGTCCAAGCCGGGGCTCGAACTGGCAACCTTCCGATTACAAGACGAACTGCCAACTCTTGAGCCACGATCGCCCACTTTATTCCACATGGTTAAGTATTGTAGAGTAGGTTAGATATAGACAGGGACACCCAGGCAACATTAGACAATAGACAGCTAGAGAGACCCCTCTCTGGTCCTTCAGGACGAGGGGGGCTCCCTGGAAGGGCGTTTTACAAGTAAAATTATTTACGACTTTTAAATAACACTAGATCCCCTCAGAAACTGCAATAATTTGAATGTTGCTCAGTAGGAATTACCTGGTCTGAATATGGAAGTTATTAGTAGTCCCTGTATGCTCATAGTCATGGATGGCAGCTGCAAAAATAATGGCAAAGATCTCCAGCTCAGTTAGCCAGTGCTGAAAGAAAGTGAGATGATGCATTTTGTATGTAGTAACAAACAAACAAGCAATAAATATGTATATAATATTGCTTTGCACAATTGTTAATATAAAAAAAATTCAATAGCCACTTAAATCTAAGGCTTCAGGAGTTCTATGTTTAGAATTGCTTTAAAAGTATACTGGTCTTTCTTGAACTGCAAGATTAATGGACTCCCCAAAGACAAACCTAAAGAATGATCAAAATCTGTACAAAAAAGACCGACTATTGGATTGCAGCAGTGTTTCCCCTTTAATGTTTTATCAGGATGTGGGGTAGTTTTAAGGTTTTAAATGTTGTGGCTTGCTAGCAGGTCATAACAGTAAAGAAAAAAAAGAGTCCATTACTTCAAGATATGAAAAAGTCTCTCTTTGAGAACTCGAAAGAAGCAAAGCAGTTTTCCTGGTTACATTTTAAATCACCATTAACCAAGCAAGACTTACCATTATTCCACTCTTAATGAGCAGGTAATGGACCGTTTGTGTGACATCAGCAGCATGTATCAAGTTGTGGTAGGGGTTTTTGTGTTTGCTGTATCCCATTTCCAGTGACTCCACAAATGATGTGAGTGCAGAGGTAGGAATCTGATATTGAGACAATGCAGGAGAGAAGCATGATGACTGCAAAATTAAGTCGTATATGATTACATCACTTTAAAAGATAACGCCACATAAAAAACAAAACAAAAAGTCATTTATAGTATGTATGGGAATTTTTTTTTCACAAGGTTATTAAAGTATTGCACTTCTTAAACAAAAATGCAGACCTTGTTGTTTTAGAATTAGAAATTCCCTTTAAAACTTAAAATAATATGAGAGTCAATCATTTAAATGATACATGGAAGCTGTCTTTATTTGAGTTTACCTTGAAACGATTAATCAGGTTATATCTGTTGAGCAGTTCAAAGAAGACAATTTTCAGAGCATGGTTTCCGCTGGCATCATTCAGTGCAAACACATCAAACGACCACATATCTACATGCTACAGACACATAGAAACCAGTTTTATTATCATTTGAATAACATAAACAAGTGTGTCCTTGTGTACCTTGTCTTACCTAAGTCATACACAAAATGGCAGTTTTGTTCCTGCATATTAGTAAGGTAGATAGAAAATTTTTTCCCTGGCCTTAATCTGTTAACTCTATTGTATAACTTGCTCATGACATTTTAATACTGAGATTAAAACTGAATGCAGAATCACATACATGTCACTGATTTTATTTTTAAAGAAATCACCAAGTACATGTGCATTTATACCTTAAGCATAGTGATGACATCTAGGGAATAACTGAGACCAGTCATGTTGGAGGTTCGTCTGAACATCCTGTAACCCACAGACAAAAGTACACAGCAACACAAGCACACACCAAATGAACTAATGCACTATGCCCAGTATAGTAACTCATTTATTAATTTGAATATGTTACATTTATTTTGGAGAAGGAATAATCAAAGGCAATTTTTTTTTAAAAAAAAAATCCATCCCCAAAACAGAAGATCCCCAGAGTTTTGAAGCAGTACTACAATATTAGGCCAAATAATAAAGAAAGATTAACTTTTGTTTATTCTAAATTGTTATTCAGTCTAAGGGGCAAAATAAATATTCTATTAAAACCTTGTCAACCTCAACTTTTTTTACCATTTCATTTTCTATATTGATAAAGTAATGTTTATATTTCTGGCATTACTTCTATAATCTGCGTAATTTATTTTGAGAATAATATGTGTTGTACTGAGTGGTTCGGATTGGCTCCCAAGCCATTTTAATATAATATCTGTTGACCTGAGTTGCGGCCATAATATGCTATTCAAAGGTAAAAGGGTAATTCAAAGCTATTACTAGATACTAAATAGATTTTCTCTGATCACTCCAGTATCCCAAGAGCTCAGAGACAAGTTGTTAGGTTAACTGCTGATTCTTAATTAACTTTTGGGATGTAAGATAGCTGAAGAACATCAAGATAGATTTAAGATTAATTCTAATTGGTGGATGTGACTGGTAGTGCAACAAGTGTTCATCAAGTCTAGAGAAATGATATATATGCCAGTCCATTTCTATTGTTTGTGTCTTATCCATGGAAACAAAATGATGCATCTCAGGGCCTTATCCAAATTGTTCACTGTATGTTAATCAAAACCATTACAAGAAAAAAGTACCATTTGGTACCACTTCTCAACATATGTTTTAGTTACAGAAATGTGTGTTGTTGTTTTTTTTTCAAATAAATAGACAAGAAAATAGAAAAACAAATGTACACACTTTTTATTGCTACCTAGGCTTCTGTTCTGTTACTATGCTGACTTGTTAAACTGACTTGTATTTTTTATAGCTGTCTTAAGCCAAACCTCTCCACAAAGATCCCAGCCTGTACTGCACGGACGATGCTGCGGAAGTGTGGTTTGTCTTCACTGTGGTGCAGCAAAAGGGTTCTCTGCCGTGTAAAAGTGGAGGCCAACCAGTCACGAACCTCCAGTGGTACAGAGTCTGACTGGATATCACTCAGCTCATCATCTTGGTGCCCCAGTTGTCTGCAAGACCATTCACAAAAACACTGAATGTACATTTTCATCTTCTAAAATAATTAATCTATCATCCTCATCTTAAATGAACCAAGCCAAGCCAAGTTTAATTAAAACAGCACTTTAAAATGGCAAGTTGTGACCAAAGAGCTTCACATTAAGGACAAAATAAAATAAAATAAAATAAAATAATTTGTAGAGAAACCTGTGAGTGACAATGCTCAGGACTCTTTATGAGTACGCTGTGGCCAGTGCCATCCTCTATGCTGGTAAAAGAGACACCTTTGAAATTTCAGGGTCAGGTCAGGGGTTCAACTCCCAACCAGAGCATCTTTATCCAGAAAAGTTCCCTAGGCTAGACCCCCCCCTTGGATACAAGATAGACAGCCACAAGGAGCAGTACTGTCATACCTGCGGCCATGAAAACTGGTCAAAATGGGAGACGCCCCCTAGGCTATCAAGAATGACCAAGCTAAGATCCTGTGGGACTTAAAGATACAGACGGACAAGCTGGTGATGGCTAACCACCCGGAAATAATAGTGGTGGACAACCAGAGGAAGACGGCTGTAGCGATAGATGTAGCCATACCAAATGACAGACACATCAGAAAGAAGGAACATGAGAAGCTGGAAAAGTACCAAGGGCTCAGAGAAGAACTCAAGAGGATGTGGAGGGTGAAGGTAACAGTGGTCCCTGTGGTAATTTGAGCATTTGGTGCACTGACCCTAAAGCTAGGTGACTGACTCCAGCAAATCCCAGGAACAAAATCCTAAATCTTTGTCCAGAAGAGCACACTCCAAGGAACAGCAAAGATACTGCGCAGGACCCTCAAGCTCCCAGGTCTCATAATATGTTTGGCATTGAGCAACGTATAAAAAAGCTTTATTGCATTGTGAGTATTACATTGTCTTATTGAAATACTGACTATTTTATTTTTCCACCACTGATTAAAGTCTATACATGGGGAAATTAGCTAAAAGCTCCTTACCTGTTTTCCTCAGAACAGAGAGATTCAAGGAGACAGGCGGCAAACTCCAGGTTTTTCTTCAGTTCGACCACAGATGCTTCTCCCTTCTCCAGCTGTTTAACAAGACATCGTAACCTAGAACAAATAGCCCATATCTCAGTATCACTTCAAAACTGTTAACACACCATGTGCTTGAGATCTTAACTCTCCCAGAGAACAAATCACTTATTGCCAAAACCAAATGGGAGAAAGGTCTGGAGTAGGGATGCAACGATACCAATTTTTTCAAACCGATACGATACCGATACTTGGATCTGAGTACTTGCCGATACTGAGTACAAAAACCGATACTTCTACCACACAAATACAATTAATTGGAAGACAGATTTTATTATATTCCCTGCCGATAAAAAATAAAATCTTAATAAAAATGACCACAAAAAAATTTCAAGTGAAAAATAAGCACTTCTGTTAAATTACTGCAGAGTCTCCACATTGTAATTTTACAAAATATCACTGAACTATTGGCACTGTCTCGAGCTTTCAGAATAATAAATAAACACTTCTGTTTGGAATAAAATAAATACAAATTAGGTTTGAGAATAAAATAAACTTAAATTGTTGCAGTGTCCATATTGTAAACAAACAAACAAAATAACGAAAGTATTTGGCATTGACGAACAAACTCCTCATCAGTCCACTGTGCCGTTAAACCGAGGACTGACATCGCACACACACTGCTTGTCTTTACCTCTTCAGTTTTGGCACCATTATCTCCCTGATGTATGGGCGGTTGGGAATTTCATATCGCAGCTCGAGTATGCTGAGAAGACTGTGCAATCCTATGTTTTCCACGACCGGCATTGGCTGGTCATCCAGAGCGATAAAATGAGTCAGAGCCTCTGTTATTTAAACTGCCTGTGGATTTTCTCTTGACATTTTTCATCGCTTTTCCAAAACCTGAGTTAAAGTTGGCTGTTCCGGTCCACACTGCTGACATTTTGCTTAGCTACAGCAGCCTCCAGTTTCTCTTTTTTATCTGGAGCCGCCAGTCTCACTCGCCTAACCCTGTGCCTGTTTAGCACGGGATGTCCCCCTAGTGGCCAGTCTAAAAAATTACAACAGAAATGACAAGCCACCCTCTGATTAATGAAATAAGTTAGTATCGGTTCATGGTATCGGTTAACTTTTACGAGTATGAGTACACACACATTTTACAGTATCGGCCCCGATACCCGATACCAGTATCGTATCGGTGCATCCCTAGTCTGGAGTATTCCTTTGAAGATAGTGCTGGGTTAACCTTCTTCCAAACCTCCCAAAAATGATGTGGGCTTTATAGATAATCGAGAAATTTTGAGAAAACCTTGGTCTTGTTAGGATAAGTGGCATCCATTTCAGTTTGAATGGAGTAGCTCTCATCTGCAGAAATCTGGCCAAATTTATAAATAATCTCTGGTTCTCTTCCACAGTATGTCTTTTGTATTGTCTCCCTCCCCTTACTCCCATTTGGTTGCAGCAAAGGGCTGCCCCTCCCTGAACCTGGTTCAGCTGAAGGTGTTAAAAGGGAGTTTTCCCCTCCCATTGTCACCAAAGTGGTTGCTCAAAAGGGGGTCATCTGATGTGTTTTTTCTGTATTACTGTAGTAGCGCCTTTGATTTTTTCCATGTTCAGAAGAACCCTATGAAAAGACCATCGAGGGAACAGTTCACCCTGCCCGGGACAGGGTTACCAGGGCCCCGCCCTGGAGCCAGGCCCGGGGAGGGTGCCCGAGGGCGAGTATCTGGTGGCCGGGCCTTAGTCCACGGGGCCCGGCCGGGCACAGCCCAAAAAGGGACATGGGCCCATCTTCCTGTAGGTCCACCACCCACAGGAGGCACCGTAGGGGTCGGGTACAATGTGAGTCGGGCGGCGGCCAGGAGCAGAGGCCCTGGCGGACTGATCCCCGGCTACCAAGACGGGCAATTGGGACATGGAATGTCACCTCTCTGGTGGGGAAGGAGCCTGAGCTAGTGCATGAGGTTGAGAGGTACCGGCTAGATATAGTTGGGCTCACCTCAACGCATGGCCTGGGCTCTGGAACCAGTCTCCTGGAGAGGGGCTGGACTCTGTCTCAGTCTGGAGTTGCTCCTGGTGAAAAGCGTCAGGCTGGGGTGGGTATCTTGGTATCCCCTCGGCTTGCTGCTGGTATGTTGGGTTTCTCCCAGTGGACGAGAGGGTTTGTTCCCTTCGACTTCAGATCAGCGAACAGGTCCCGACTGTCGTCTGTGCTTATGCGCCGAGCGGCGGTTCAGAGTGCCCAGCCTTCTTGGAGTCCCTGAGTGGGGCTGTGGAGGGTGCCCCTCCTGGGGACTCTGTTGTCCTACTGGCAGACTTCAATGCTCACGTGGGCAACAACAGTGAGACCTGGAAGGGCGTGATTGGGAGGAACAGCCTCCCTGATCTGAACCCGAGGGGTGTTTTGTTATTGGACTTCTGTGCAAACCACAGTTTGGCCATAGCGAACACCATGTTCGAACATAAGAGTGTCCATAAGTACACATGGCACCAGGACACTCTAGGCCACAGGTCAATGATCGATTTTGTAATCGTATCAGCAGACCTAAGGCCATATGTTTTGGACACTAGGGTAAAGAGAGGGGCTGAGCTGTCAACTGATCACCACCTGGTGGTGAGTTGGATCAGGTGGCGAGGGAGGACGCTGGACAGACCTGGCACACCCAAATGTATAGTGAGGGTGTGCTGGGAACGTCTAGCAGAGGCCCCTGTCTCATCTCTGCTTTTCGCAGATGATGTGGTCCTGTTGGCTTCATTAAGTGATGGCCTCCAGCTCGCGTTGGAACAGTTCGCAGCCGAGTGTGAAGCGGTGGGAATGAGCAGCATCTCCAAATCTGAGGTCCCGGTCCTCAGCCGGAAACGGTGTTGGTCAAGTTACTTGAAAAAAGTAATCAGTAACTAATTACTGATTACTTCCCCCAAAAAGTAATCCAGTTACTTTACTGATTACTTATTTTCAAAAGTAATTACTTAGTTACTTTTTAAAAACACAATTTGAAACCTGAATAGGTGATAAAGTGATAGATCTTTCAGCCCAATTCTACTTTTTCTACAATCCATCATACAAAATGTAATCAAATGGAAAAGTCCCTTTTTAAAACTTGTTTTATTAGTTTTAATCTTTTAACTTTATGCATTAAGCAAAAATTAAATTATATGCAACATTCTCTGACTGGAAGAAATTTGTTTAATATTTGAACCTATTTTCTGCACATTCCAGCACATAAATTATTTTTTTTGTGTGTTTACACTCAGTCTTTCAAATAGATGCAAGTAAAACACAGCAGAAAATAAATAAAATCAAAGACTAGCGGTCCTTTTGCTCTATTTTCACCTGTAAAGCAGGGGTAGGGTAGGTGGAGGTTTACCCTGGTGCAGGTGTGCCGCAGCGGTCAGTGGAAGAATCCGCGAGTTTCTCTTTTAGTTTCCCATTATGTCGTAGTGCACTTGGTGCTTGCTTGGAAGTTTAGGGGGGTTTTTTTGCTGTAAAAAGAAGTTTTCTTCCCATGCACAACGGACACTAATGTTTTTGTCACTTTTTATGGAATCAAACTCAAAGTAAGGTCAGTACTTCCACGCTTTAAACGCTGCACGCTCATACTCTCTCCCGCGCTCGATATATTATCCATTGTTGATCTGCACACAGCTGTTGTCACGAACGTCACACTCGCTTACGTCACTGTCATGAGACATTCTCGCAAAAAAAAAAAATCACGGTTTTAGTAACCCACTAACGCAGCGTTCCTACGGGAAAGTAACGGTAATCTAATTACCGTTTTTGCAATAGTAATCCCTTACTTTACTCGTTACTTGAAAAAAGTAATCGGATTACAGTAACGCGTTACTGCCCATCTCTGGCCGGAAAAGGGGTGGAGTGCCCACTCCGGGTCAGTGACAAGACCCTGTCCGAAGTGGGTCTTGTTCATGAGCCAGTTGAGGTGGTTTATGCATCTGACAAGGATGCCTCCTGGGCGCCTCCTGGGTGAGGTTTTCCATGCATCTCCCACCGGTAGGAGGCCCCGGGGCAGACCCAGGACATGCTGGAGAGATTATATCTCTCGGCTGTCTTGGGAACGCCTTGGTATTCACCCAGATAAGCTGGAGGAGGTGGCTGGGGAGAGGGAGGTCTGGGCTGCTCTGCTTGGGCTGCTGCCCCCGCGACTCGGCCCCTGATAAGCGGAAGAAAATGAATGGATGGATGGATGAATGGATGAAATGTCCAAAGCAGTTGCTTTGGATAATTGTACTGAGGCTTCAAACTTTGATAGTGATATTCAGTGAAATAGTGGCTAAGAGAAGCATTCCACATTTCTAAACAAGGCTTCTTATTATACCAGGCAGTCATTTATTATGATCAACAGAATTGAATAGAATAGCCCTTTTTGTCATCAAATATCAAAATTGTATGTACAGCGAAATTATGGGAGCTCCACACTAAATGTGCAGGAATAAAATATAAATAGTAAGATAGCAGGGATACTGTCACAGTGGGGTGCGCCGGAGTGTTTTGACTTCAGGACCCAGATGCAGATGCAGAGAGAGAGGCGTTGCAGGTGACGTGAAGTGACTTTAACCAAAAGCGAGCTTTATTTAGCTGGTTGCAGACAAAACATGAAACTAAGAAAACAAAGAGGACTGTGAACACTGTAACTAAAAGACTATAAAACTATGAAGAAACCATGAACACTGAATAGCTATAAAACACAGTGAAGACAAAAACCTATGACACTATGACTGAGAGATAAGAGACGGTGCGACGCTGAACACAGGAAGACAGGACTTAAATACACACATGAGGTGATCAGGGGAAGTGGAGACACATGAGGACACAGCTGACTAGAATCAAACATAATGACAACACAGGGGAGAGTAAAACTAACCACATGAACACAGAACACACACGATCTACTTCAAAATAAAACAAGAAACTAGACATGACAACACTAGGCTCACAGACCTAAAACACATGATGAATTAGACAAGAATCCAAACATTGAAACCAAGGAAACAACAAATAATGGCTGCCTTTAACCTAAACTAAATAGGAATAACACATGATCAAAGAGCAAACATGAGAAGAATAGAAAAATAAACTCAGAGCGCTGGGTCAGAGGCACAATTCAATTCAATTCAATTTTATTTATATAGCGCCAAATCACAACAAAAGTCGCCTCAAGGCGCTTCATAGATACAGAGAAAAACCCAACAATCATATGACCCCCTATGAGCAAGCACTTTGGCGACAGTGGGAAGGAAAAACTCCCTTTTAACAAGAAGGCTATGACAGATACATAACAAACTGGAGAAATATATACAGTCAAGAAGGGCCTAGCTGACGCGAGCCGCCGACCAGAAGGTAGAGGGTCAAACAGGTGGTGCAAGTGCGAGTGGTCTACTGTGATGGTCCTGGTTATCCTGAGAAAGGAATTTTTGGGCAGTATTAATTACCCTCTGGGCAGCCTTCCTGTTTTCAGTTGTGGCCCCTGCGTATCAAACAATCACGCACTAGGAGAGTACTCGCTCAACTAAGGAGCAGTAGAAGGCCAGCAGCTTGTATTCCAGTTTATTCTTCCTAATGACGTGGAGGAAGCGCAGCTGTTATTGGTCCTTCTTTACAAGGGCATTTGAGTTGTGGGTCCAGGTGAGTTTAGATAAGATGAGGGTGCACAGAAACCTTGAAAGTGGACAGATTCCACATGTTCCCTGCGGAAGGATCATTGTGGGTGGCTGTAGCTCAGGTGGCAGAGCGGTTAAGCCACTAACCAGAAGGTCGGTGGTTCGATCCCCGGCTGCTCCAGTCTGCATGCCAAATATCCTTGGGCAAGATACTAACCCCATGTTGCTCTCCGATGCATCCATCGGAGTGTGAGCGTACGAATGTTAGATACTCAGCACTTAAACTTAGAAGTGCTTGTGTGAATGGGTGTGATTGGGTGAATGAATTAGCTGTATAAAGCGCTTTGAGTGCTCGGACAGAGTAGAAAAGCGCTATATAAGAACCAGTCCATTTACCATTTACCATTCTCGATTTTTGATGAGAGGTGAGTGGACTTGTCTGTGTCTCCTATGAGGTCTTTTATTTTAAGGACGTTCAGTTTTCGTCCTTTGCCCTGTACGCTGTCTCATCTACATCAGATATAAGATAAAACTGACACCGCTCCGTGAATAGCGCGGAGTAGAAGCCACCACCCCCAAGTCTAGTACCAGAGAAGGCTCTGCAGTTCTGTGATAATGGGGAATCAGCCCACAAAACTCACTGCTGACGAGCAGTGGCTAGAAAAGAAATGTCCAGGCGCCGGACAAATCGGTGCTTGCAGATGGAGAAATCCTAAGAAAATAAAATGTCCCACTTGGGAAGTAAAATGCAGCCCCTCAGCATTAACACAACTGAAGGAAGCGCTTTTGAAAGAAATAGGAGAAACAAAAAACTTAAAAAAGAAAGGAAAACGCACGCAAGAATTACAATATTTCCAGGCCCGGAAAGAAGAAGCAGCTAGGCGAGATGAAAAGAAAAAAGAAAAAAACAAGAGAAAGAAGATAAACAGTCAGAAAAACAGAACTTAACTGCCATTTTAGTAAAACCAGAAGACGAGACACTGTGCAGTCCTCGCAATCCTTTTATTAATCCACCACCCGTTCCTGCAGCCGCATCTGCAGCACCACCCGTTAAATACTCACCCATATCAGGAAGAACATAATAATCCCTCATCAAGTGAAAACTGGAGATCAAAGTAGTTTGAAGTAGTATAAAAAGGGTTGGAAACAGACCCGACTGAATAGATATAAATACAAGAAGAACAAAATAAAATAAACGAACGGCTACTTATCTTTAATGTATTGAAACTAATAATAGCAAGGATAACTACCTGTATACTGGTATTAACAATGAAACATAGTTGGGATGACGACCATGCCCAGAATGTATGGAATGAATGAAAGCAAATAATTTACACGAAAACCTATTAAATAAAACAGAGAGATGCATAAGGTACATTAAGGCTGTGTCATTGTTCAGCCAAGGAAAGTGTGTGAAAAGGTAAATGTCTCCAGCTTGGGAAAGGGTGAAACTGCAGATCACCCGAAGCCCTTGATGGATACAAAATAAAATATAAATAAAATATTATAATAAACTGGCTGGTTCGCCATGCAAAAGAGAGAACGAATGTGACCGAAGGTTGGATCTGATATGAGGCAAACAGAAGACCGGTCTAAAAAGGTAGGCACAAACCTGTTCAGAGAAAAAGCAAATCTGTGCAGATTGGATGAATTCTAAATTATCTGTTTGCTGAGTAAGATGATCCTAACTATCAAATTGGCTCAGTAATAAAATATTGTGATATACTATTGCTGTTATATATATATATATATATATATATATATATATATATATATATATATATATATATATATATATATAAATAAAAGAAAAGAAAAGAAAAGAACATTAATAATGACATAATATTAATATGAAGAGGCACCTTAGTCAGTTATGATGTGAGGTGGATAATTGTTAAGAAGTTGTCTGCATCAAGCTTAAGGTTGCTCAAACTCAGTAGAACGACATATGAGATGAAGATAGCGAAGAAAATAACTAAACTAATTAAGTGCATAGAGGCACTTGACCTGATTGAAAACCTGTCATCCTAGATGAGACATTACTGAGATATAGAGCAAACCTATAATAACAACTAATAAGCTAAACCCTGTATACACCAGCTAAAGCTACGGGATTGAGAAGTTGAATTAAATATGTGGATACTACCAAGTTAATGAGCAAGTTACACATTTTTATTTTTTAGAGCAGAAGCTGCATGCTATTAAAAGCTCACACATGCAGCTGTCTGTGAGCTCAGTTTTTTTTCCTCACACTTCTGCTTTGTTTCTGGCAGCAGCTTTTTCTTTTTTCTTTTTGTGTCTAGACTCATGTGTGTAAAGCGTTCATGCCATCAGCAATTTGTTTTTTGTTTTTGTTTGATTATTTTGTTGGTTTGGAAATAAATTTGTGACCATACTTGTGGATCACAGTGACATATAGTGATTAGGCATATGATTTACAAATGCCTAGTTTTAGAGCTGTGAGCAATGCAAAGTTTTTTTAAAAGAAAATCCTAACTTAAAAGTTTGAAATATGTGAGATGTGTGAATTCTTTGGAAAAAATAGAAATGACCTGAAATGCTTTAAATAAAAATGTAGTGTTGCATCTACAAAAGAAGAAGAAGCATTCAGTAACTTGAAACTAGCATTACAGACAAATACTGTTTTAGCACTGCCTGACTATGATAAGTCTTTCTACTTACATGTAGATGGAGGAGCAGGTTATATGAAAGCAGTGTTAACACAGGCAGATTAGATTAGCAAATTAGACTCTGTTGCATCAGGCCTGCCTGCATGTGCAAGCCTGTGCAGCCGCAGCAGAGGCAGTAAAAAAAAAGTCAGCTGCCATTGTTTTAGGGCACACTCTGATCATCAGAGTACCCCATGCAGTGACTTCAATTTTAATCTAAGCCAATTTGTCTTACCTGACACATGCAAGGCAACTCTCATATGTTGGAATGTGGTCAGCTGAACCCCACACCACCTCATCCATTTCACACCATTCATATGGACTTTATTGAATTAAGTGAAAGTCAAGGCTCAAAATACGCTCTAGTGATTATAGACGTATTCTCAAAATGGCCAGAGATTTATCCAGTGAAAAAAGCAGATGCAATCTCAGTGGCAAAATGTCTATGTAACCATTTTTATTCCAACACATGGCATCCCTTCTCTGATAAGATCAGACAATGGGACACATTTTGTCAATGATGTGATCACCAAAGTCCCTGAAGCACTAGGATTTAGCATAAGAAACCATTGTGCTTATCACCCACAAAGTGCAGGATTAGTGGAGAGAACTAACGGCACCATGAAACAGAAACTCAGAAAATGCATGGAAGAAACAGGAAGACCATGGCCTGAATGCATAGGCCTAGTAAAAATGTGGATGAGATTAACACAAGGCTCTCAAAAACTTACACCATTCGAGGTTGTTCATGGTAGGCCTGAACCTCTAGACAAATCTGTCAGAGAAACAACCCTGGCAGAATGGATGGCGAAATTACTAGAAAATAAGGATATTGTTTTGAACAATAAACTGCCGTACGACACTTCTCCAGTCTCTTGCAGGTTGAAACCAGGCGATTGGGTCCTAATACGGGTGCTCCAGAGGAGAAATTGGAGCTTGCCTCGATGGGAGGGTCCCTATCAAGTGTTATTGACCACACCCACAGCCTGTAAAATTGCAGGGAGACCCTCCTGGATACATCAGAGCCACTACAAAAAGGTTGAGGTCCCGGGAAGCCCCGACACCAAGGAGGAAGCACATTAGGGAAGTCTCACCCACGTTTTGGTTGCTTCGGGGGTGAGTGAAGATTGGGCCCCCGTAGGGTAAGCCCGCACTTCCACCTTCCATCCGATCAACTTTAGGGCGGCCAGGTGTGGGTGTGATGGACCTATGTGCAACCATGGGAAGGGGGAACCCTCCTGGTTACCTTAACTGCAAAGCTCACCCTTACAGGACCCCAGCTGATGCCACGAGGCAGACTGAGAAGATGAACGCATGACAACTTCCACCTAATGGACATGACACAAGACTACATCTATCCTTGGATGAAAAATGCCTGACACAGACACGTGTTTAACAGGACCACAGAGAAAGACTGTTAAGTCTGCTCGCACATGCCGAGCGCATCAACATACCCAACCATATATGGGAAACACATTGGAACATGTGCACTAATTCTGATCTCTGATCACACCTTCAGAATGACTTTTGTCAAGTGCACATCAACATCAACATCCTCATCCAGGAGGAAATGCTCAACTTCAACAGTCAGACCACATGACTCAATCTGGGGAATCAACGTACCTGAAGAATTCAACTCTGGACAACTGGACAAAAGGTACTCAACTCATTCTTCCCCGTGGACAGGAGTCGGAAAACATGCTCTCGGAAGTGAGACACTGGACTATAGATTCGGCTTGTTCCTCAATGCATCCTGCAAGGTCAACGAGGGACAAAACCAAGAAATGGACGCTCTCAGAATTGTTGTAATGCAACATCGTGTAGCACTGGACATGATCCTGGCTGAGAAAGGAGGATTGTGTGTCTTATTCAACACCATGTGCTGCACATACATACCAGATAATGTACATTCTTTAAACATGGCTTCAGATTCTAAAGAGACTGTTGATCGGCGTTGGAGTTTTCCTGGTTTTATTTTGTTTTGTTTTATTTTATTTTGCTTTTCTTTAATTGTGTTATACCTTGTTTAAAGGCTGTAATTCCACAGATGATAAGTTTATCACTCACAGCATACGCAGATGTACCACAAACCGATGAAGATCATGAAGACTTCTTTTCCTATTTGTAAGATGAAGTGCAACTAATGATGTAGTAACTGAAAATGTGAAAGACAAGTAGTTACTTACTGATGACTTGTACATTTCATTTTTCTGTTCAACAGGAGGGAATGTCAAAGGAATATTGTTTTTATATAATGTGATCAGCTTCATGAAATGTATTCTTTTATTGATCACTAAGCAAATGTCTACATGACTTTTGACATGTACTTTTGTGTGATAAACAACTAATACCTTCCTCTTTCTGTAAGAACATACAGAATTAGAAAAAGGGGAACCTCAGCTCAGAGTTCTTAGAATAAGAAGCTATTTACACACACACACACACACACACACACACACACACGCAAGTATAAATAAAGAACGCAGACAGTGATGAGACGCAGGTTGTGCGTCCATGACTGCCCTCGCGAGTGAAAGGCAACTGCAGTGTTTGTGTTTTCTAACTCAGGTGTCTTAGCTGAAGAACTACGGGGTGATTTAAAGAAATCCCCTGTCATATATATTAAAGCAATTTTGTTATATTTTGTAACTTATAATATATTGTATGATTTAATATATTTTAATCAGTTCATACTGTCTTGGACCATCTGTGGCCACATAATTTTTTTCAGAGATTAATACAGTATATAGATTCTGATTTAGTTTGTGCAGCTTTTTAGCGTCCTCCTAGAGCTCTGCACACCACGCAGCTATCTCATTAGGTCCCAGAATCCAAATTTAATAGGGGAGCATACACTTTTATCCCTTTATATTTTGTATACTGCATGTACTTAAAGGTCACATACAAATTTTAATGGCTTTATGAGATTTTTCTTAAACTTGATGTAAAGTCTGAGATATAAATAATAAACTGGGAAAATATTAAGTCTCTTACTGCAATATTCTTCGCCCCTTCACAACAAGACTTTCCAAATAGAAAATAGGTAACCAATAGGAGGTGACTTGAAAGCAAGCAAAGTAGTGAAAATACACTAATGTGATAGAAAGTAGCTCAGGAGGTAGAGAAGGGCATAATCCAAGGGTTTGGTCTTCAATCCCTGGTTGTTCTACTAGGTTGTAACCCCAAGTTGCCCTCTGATGCATTAATTGGAGTGTCAATGTTAGATACAAAGGAATGATGTAGAAAAAAGCACTTATATGGATGAGTTGTATAAAGTGCTTTACGTGCTCAGAAAGAGAAGAAAAGTGCTACACAAGGAACCAGTCCATTTATCAAATGTAAGGGCATACCCAGGACTCACTGGGTTACAGTTTACATTTGAACTAACTCATTATGAGCATTATTCCAGCTACTACTTTTGTTTCAGGGTGGAAATATTATATGTCGTTATGCTCGTGACATTCAAGTCTTTTTACAGCACTTACTGGTTTTCATTATATTTATATTTATTGACTCTGTTCTTGGTTTCAGTTTATACTGTATACCCTGAGTTTCTATGTATCCCCCTCTGTCTTCCCAGTCCTGTCCCTGGTCATATTTACCCAAAAGTGCAAAAATGAAAAGACTTAACATCCACCCTTTCTTAATCATTCATTGTGATTGTTACGGCCCTAGCAGGGCCATAACAGTGATTGAGAATGAGATTGAGCTGCAGCATATACACGTACATGTGGTATATGACTGAGAAAGTGTAACTGTTGTGATGAAATAATTATAATGGTTGAATTCTGCCCTAGTTAATCTGTGTGGAACATTAATGAGGGGGAAACCTGGGTGTGGCTTAACACTGCACAATGTGAATGTCACACGGGGGGATGATGGTGTTAACAAGGGAAGGCGTAGAGAAAAATAAAATGTATAAAAGGCCTTTGCAGGCTTAGTAAGATATTATTTCTTCAAGTTTTGGGTGGAAGACCCATGGATTCAAAGCCTGTAAGATGTCAACTATTGAACGGCGTATATTTTAAAGTAAAGGCTTTAAAACCAAGTTACTACAAACATCGCTAATGTCACATAACTTTGCCGACATGTGGCCAACAGTAATGTTTTAATGTTCTTCGTTATTAAACATTTGCACATAAATAAGTAACATAATATTCAGTACTTACTTTTAAAAGTTTACTCTTCGGCCGCCCCTCTTCTGCCGTTTTTTTTTCCGGCAAAATTATCCACACCCACCGCTGCGCTATGCATTCTGGGATATGTTGGGCCACGATGGCTGTGTCCCAATTCAGGGGCCCTTTCTCAATCCTCAAGTACTCGAGTACGGACTTGCCGAGAACGCACGGGAGTACGGACTCGCCAAGAACGCACGGGAGTACGCACTCGCCGAGAACGCACAGGAGTACGGACGGATCATGTTTAACCTCAGTAGTGAAATCTCTATTAATAAAAATAGTGTACATGTACATACGTGTACATACCTTAATAAAAACAAGCAGGTGAGATGTTAGAACGCTTTTATTTTTATTTTAGTGGACACCCAATACAATAGACAGCTGCTGGGGTTTGGGGTTTGTTTAACCTGAGTAGCGAAAAGACCGCTGGGGGGTTGAAAACGATGTGCCGGGAGCGGTTCTCGCCGGCTCTAATAATCCTCAACCTCGCTGTCTGCTATGGAGCTGGCGGGTCACAGACGTCTCCGAAAACGTCGGAGCGCGTTTGGAAATATATGATATCTTGATAAATCGAGCAGATATTTGAAGTTTACACAGCTACATTCTCGCTTGAAAATAACTTAAAAGTTTATTTTGTGACCCAGAAAGAGTATTATTTAAAAGTTTTTAGCCCCACTCGTCCGCCATTGCCGCGTTTGAGTTTTGGACGAAATGCATTCTGGGATATTTAGCTGTACCAAGTCCACACAAGTCACCACCGATGCATGCTCGATAAAACGGGCGGAGCGAGAACATATCCGGGACTTTTTCGCGTTCTCGGCTTGATGTGTACTGTCACTACCCGATCTGTACCGGAAACCCGATCGGTACCCCGCATGCGCGAAAGGTGTCTACTTCCGGTCAAAGCATTTCACGATAGTTACAGGTCAAGGTGTCTGTTAAGATGTTAAGAATAACATCAAATTTGATGCAGAACAGCTGATTGTTCTGTAAATAGTTTGAAATGTTTATTTAAAAATGCCTTGGCTGCATTTAAAAAAAAATAGCTGCAAAAAACTTTGTTGTTTGCCAAACTGAGTTACTTTTTTGAAGAACTAACTATACAATTAATTGCCCAGCATTGGTCATTATATACTATATTTTGCAGACAGGACTCTCTCCCAGATTCCCAGAGGGAACATTGATCACTGTTAATAATCCAGATCAGTATCCATCAGAGTGAGAGAAAGGATTGCAAATGTCATTGATCATGCAGTGCAAGACTCCCAATCTGGGAGTGTACCCAGCAATGTTCAGCCTGTTTTAAATGCTGATAATGATTATATTGCGGATTTATTTCTTGATCAAATAGCACAGGTCATGCAAAGTAAAAAAGATTCTATAGGTGATAAAGAAATAGAGTTCATTGTAACAGTTGCACAGAACAGGAGTGGGGGTGTCCATTTAAAGCTAAGTTCCTTACAAAGACATATTTTCAAAAAAGAAGTATTTTTATAATCCAACCATGTCTGAGCAAGAACATGAAAACACACATGAGAATCCACAGAGAGCCAGAGGTTAATATTAACTATTGACTGAATGCTTTGTGCTGCATAAAGAAATGGTGAGTGAAAAAAGTTGAAGGAGAAGCAAAACTAAACTTAACTTAAATATTCTGAGCCACAACTGAGCCAGCAGTCTGAGTAAAGATCTACATCTGTGATACCATACTATAAGGTCTTTAAGATGAGATGAGTCCTGATTATTGATGTGTAGAATGATTACAAATTTATAGTTTGGATTTAAAAAATTTAATTATTGATTTGGAATGATCAATTATTATCTTACCATTTAGAGAAGAGCTCCTGTCCAATCTGATGGTGCTTTTCTGTAACAGTACCTCATAAAAGTTTAAAATGGCAAAAAGGGCTGATCTACAATATTACCCATCAAAAATGTTATGTGGCATTAAAATGTCAAATTACAACATCAGTGCCATATCAACACCTAGTGTTTATGTTACCTAGGTTTCACAATAATGAAACAAGCCCAGGCATAACAGATAGCAAATGTCATGTGCCATTTTTCAACAGTGTAGTAAAGGAAACTAGTTTAACAACAAGTACTTTCTAAAATATGCAAAAAAAAGGTTCCTGTTAAAAGTATAAACAACAAATTTGTTTCACCACTTAAGGCATAAACACCATTGAGTAAAACTTGGCTATGAAAAACGAGGTGATGTCCTAAGCAAACGTAAAGACAACTACACCAACTGCTCCTGAAGTACTCCCTAGTTGCACTACAAAAGAATAAGAATAGCAAAGTAAGTTGATAGAAATTACTGATGTGGTTACATGTTGCAAAAGCAGTGGTTTAGGCAGCTGGTTTAAAAGCCTGAACCAAAATATAAAATTCCAGGTAGAGCTGGGCGATATATCGAGTTTTTAAAAAATATCGATATATTTTTATAAGAGATATAAGATGTGACAATATCCTTTATATCGATATAGTCTATGTTACGTTATAACTATACTTGTGGAGCCGCAAGTTTGCCTCTCTTTCGTCCACTTTTGTCTTTACGCAACATTACTCGGCCTCGCCTCTCCTTCACTGAACACAACTCCCCCTCCTCCCCCATCGCTTCACCTGCAGGAAGCCACAAGATGGACACGGCAAATCTCCGTTAACGAGTTACTGCGCATCGCCCGTGCGTGGGGCTGGACGCCGTCAACGCGTTAGCTAGCTAGCCACGCTAACGAGCTAACCACGCTAACGCCATGCAGCCCAGAGGCGCTGCACAGCTTTCATTTTCTCAAAAGTTGACAGTGCGCCTTATGTATGAATTCTGGTTGTGCTTGATGGCCGCAAACCGATTTTATGTGGTACACAGCGCTCAGCAATCTGTCAAAAATGTTTTAGTACGACTTTGGTAAGCTACGGTGCTGCACCGCTTGATGGATTGTCAGAGCATTACGGCTACCGAGGAGCCTCGCGGAGTGATACGTACTGTGCTTCAACGTAATATTACCCTACTGCAGTGGTTCCCAAACTTTTTTTGCTGGGCCCCCCTTGTTTTACAAGAAAAATGTTCGCGCCCCCCCTCGCGCGCGCGCACGCACACACGCACGAACACATCCTCCAACCACACAGACCCATATTTTGCTCCATTGCGTTTATTTTACACCTCAAACATTTAGTAAACAATTAAGCAAATACAAGTAATCTGCAATAAATTACAGGTAGTAAGAAAATAAACTACTAACTCTTTTACGCTACGTCCACACCTACACGGGTATTTTTGAACACGCAGCTGTTTTGTCCACGTAAACGCCGTTTCGAATCACCGAGAACGGAGATTTTTTAAAACTCCTTTGAGTTCGTCATGCAACGTCAAAGGTATGTGCCTTTTTTCACGTCACGCTGTGTGCACGTTATTGTTTACATGAGATGAATTGCAGAATGGCAGATAGAGACGAAATACTGTTAATCTGACTATCTGCAGGTTTTACACACTTACATATATACACAGTTACTGTCCCTCCATTTAGAAAGGCAGAGGCGTCACGGTGTAATTATTTTACATGTAGTTGTTTTTTTTTCCTGTGTAATAATATTCAACATTGCTATCAATACATTTTTCAAAAAATCCCTCTGCAAAATGGGTTCAAAAACATAAACAACTGTTGGATGCTGTTTGTCCGTGATTTGAACCGAGAGAACAAATTGTGGCAGGAACGACCTGATGTTATTTGTATCCCGCTGTAACTTTACTGTATAAAGAGCTAACATTTCCAAAATGTCAGGAGTAGTTAGTCATTACAACAAGTGTTTGTGAACTACAAATCAAGAATGTGGGATACTGTTTGTCCGTGATTTAAACAGCCCAGCGCTGCTCCCAACGAAGGGAAAACCAATTCTGCAGGGAGACCTACCTTGGCACTTGTGCAGGTGAAACCAAAGGGAAGATATGCTTCACCATATTTTTCTAGTCTTTGGCTTAGAATGAAGTTGGTTTGGAAACATATTCAGCTATGCTTCATTTCCTGCTTTGCGTTTGCGTGGGCGCCCGTGCTAGCAGTGTCCAAGCGTTGTTGTTTTGGGTTTTTTTTCCCTTTTCATGCCGCGCCCCCCCTGCAATGGCTCTGCGCCCCCCCCTAGGGGGCGGGCCCCACACTTTGGGAACGTCTGCCCTACTGTATATAAGGACCATAAATAGCACCTGTTAAGAGACGTGGTTACGAAGAGGATTTCAAACTCCAGGCTGTCAGTCACACAGTAGAAGTTGGGAACAAAGCAGCTGTGAAATCTGTCTTTGTTACTATGCTCAGCATCTTTTAGTTTACATTTTGACTGCACAATTGTGAGCTTTTTGTTATGCACAAAAACAACATTGTTTTCTTTTATTTATGGAGCATTATTATTTAATAAATGCATAAAAGTAAATTTCATGTACATCTATGCTCTGTTTGACTAAGAACTCTCTTTTTGTTCTTACTTTATGGCTAAAGTATATATATATTATAAACATCGAGATATATATCTTATATCGCCGTCCAGGTAAAAAATATCGAGATATGAATTTTGGGTCATATCGCCCGGCCCTAATTCCAGGCATCTTATTTCAACAGAGTCGCTCTTCAAATTGGGTAGTGTCTCTTCTCTCATCTCAACCGGTCGCAGCAGATGGCCCTGCTGGTTCTGCCAGAGGTTTCTTCCTGTTAAAAGGGATTTTCCTTCCCACTGTCACCAAAGTGCTTGCTCATAGGGGGTCATATGATTGTTGTTTTTTTTCTCTGTCTACCTTACAATATAAAGCGCCTTGAGGCAACTGTTGTTGTGATTTGGTGCTGTATAAATAAATAAATTAAACTGATTAAAATTGAATCATTGACAGTAACTCAGTAGAAAAAGAATAGAAATGCTCTACCTTTATTTTTATTTCTAAATGCTGCTGCCTACAAGCATCAATAAAACATTTTTCAGGATTTCTTTCTTCTACATTTTCAAAAATATTATTATTGCATTTTTTAAAAAATATTGTAATGCATTTTTGAGGCACACTTCTACTGACTGGAAAGAATCTTTTTGTCAGTATCTTAAATATCTAACATGACAATGATCCAACACGCACTGCCAATGCATTCCTGGGTGAAAAACCACATCGACACATTTTCAATATTACTGAAGCAATCTGACAGAGGCAGAGAATGGAAGAAGAGGCAGCCAACAAAGAAAGAAGAGAAGAGATTTGAATGCCGTTCAAGAAAAACATTCTTTAAGACCATTCAAAGAAATAAACGATGTGTGTCTATCTATTTGATAGTTATTTTTATGTACAGTGGGGCAAAAAAGTATTTAGTCAGCCACCGATTGTGCAAGTTCCCCCACTTAAAATGATGACAGAGGTCAGTAATTTGCACCAGAGGTACACTTCAACTGTGAGAGACAGAATGTGAAAAAAAAAATCCATGAATTCACATGGTAGGATTTGTAAAGAATTTATTCGTAAATCAGGGTGGAAAATAAGTATTTGGTCACCTCAAACAAGGAAAATCCCTGGCTCTCACAGACCTGTAACGTCTTCTGTAAGAAGCTTTTCTGTCCCCCACTTGTTACCTGTATGAATGGCACCTGTTTGACCTCATCATCTGTATAAAAGACACCTGTCCACAGCCTCAACCAGTCAGACTCCAAACTCCGCCATGGCCAAGACCAAAGAGCTTTCGAAGGACACCAGGAAAAGAATTGTAGACCTGCACCAGACTGGGAAGAGTGAATCTACAATAGGCAAGCAGCTTGGTGTGAAAAAATCAACTGTGGGAGCAATCATCAGAAAATGGAAGACATACAAGACCACTGATAATCTCCCTTGATCTGGGGCTCCACGCAAGATCTCATCCCGTGGGGTCAAAATGATCATGAGAACGGTGAGCAAAGATCCCAGAACCACACGGGGGGACCTGGTGAATGACCTGCAGAGAGCTGGGACCAAAGTAACAAAGGTCACCATCAGTAACACACTACAACGGCAGGGAATCAAATCCCGCAGTGCCAGACGTGTTCCGCTGCTGAAGCCAGTGCATGTCCAGGCCCGTCTGAAGTTTGCCAGAGAGCACATGGATGATACAGCAGAGGATTGGGAGAATGTCATGTGGTCAGATGAAACCAAAGTAGAACTTTTTGGTATAAACTCAACTCGTCGTGTTTGGAGGAAGAAGAATACTGAGTTGCATCCCAAGAACACCATACCTACTGTGAAGCATGGGGGTGGAAACATCATGCTATGGGGCTGTTTTTTCTGCCAAGGGGACAGGACGACTGATCCGTGTTAAGGACAGAATGAATGGGGCCAAGTATCGTGAGATTTTGAGCCAAAACCTCCTTCCATCAGTGAGAACTTTGAAGATGAAACGAGGCTGGGTCTTCCAACATGACAATGATCCAAAACACACCGCCCGGGCAACAAAGGAGTGGCTCCGTAAGAAGCATTTGAAAGTCCTGGAGTGGCCTAGCCAGTCTCCAGACCTCAACCCCATAGAAAATCTGTGGCGGGAGTTGAAAGTCCGTGTTGCTCGGCGACAGCCCCAAATCATCACTGCTCTTGAGAAGATCTGCATGGAGGAATGGGCCAAAATACCAGCTACTGTGTGTGCAAACCTGGTAAAGACCTATAGTAAATGTTTGACCTCTGTTATTGCCAACAAAGGTTATGTTACAAAGTATTGAGTTGTATTTTTGTTATTGACCAAATACTTATTTTCCACCCTGATTTACGAATAAATTCTTTACAAATCCTACCATGTGAATTCATGGATTTTTTTTTCACATTCTGTCTCTCACAGTTGAAGTGTACCTCTGGTGCAAATTACTGACCTCTGTCATCATTTTAAGTGGGGGAACTTGCACAATCGGTGGCTGACTAAATACTTTTTTGCCCCACTGTATGTGTCCAAATCTGACCTTATAGCAGTCTTCTCAATGCTGTCTGGTGCATCAAGGATTGGCAGTTCATCAGCCAGGATCTCATCAGCACTGCGTGGGTCGATCAGAATTTCTTTGGAGTCAGTGACACCTGTTTGAGCTGTGACATCGGTGCACAGTGCATTCTGGGACCGTGAGCCTGGACAATTTTAATACAGATTGTTACCAGTAACACACACCACATTAACGTAACTCCTGAATATCCAGAGACATTTATGTATTTTAGTGAGCAAAATACATATATTCATCATGGCCTGAAGACACTTTCAAGTATATAGAAAATTACATATACTGTGCAGAACTTACGTGAAAAGAGGGGTAGTGGGCGCTGGTTGTTGTCCCCTGCCTCATTTGCAACTGTGAAGCATAATTGTAATAAATATTCTTAAAATTGTAATTCTTAATATAAATCAGAAATGTAAAAGTTTGAAACTTTCATAATTCAGATATTTGAATCTATTTCTAACTTTACACTTGGCACAATGCAGTCAGACAAGTACCATTCTCCTGGCAACCACCAAACCCAGACTTGTAATCCAATTTGCAAAATGATGAAGCGTGATTCGTCACTCAAGAAGACATGTGTCCACTGCTCTAGACTCCAGTAGTGCGGTGCGTTACACCACTGCATCTGATGCTTTGGATTCTGCTTGGTGATCTAAGGCTTGGATGCAGCTGCCTAGCCATTTAATGAAGCTCTCCCCAAACACTGTTTTCAAACTAATCTGAATCAGTATTGTGGATGAGTGAGTGAATACGTAATATAGTGTGCCCCCCAAATGTGTCTATGTGAGTATGTGTGTTCAAGCACACATCTCTGTGTGTGTTTGTGTTTACATACTGCAGTATCCATGGGAACCAGAAGGCATGGGAAATGACTATGTCATCATTTTGACTGGTCCAATTAAATATGTGTTGTCAGTTGTTAGGATACTGAGCTCAGGGAGTTATTATCACTAATTGTGAGGCAGTGAAGGCAGAGATAAAGAACAGGCAAATTATCCTTTGTGACCATTTTCTGCTGTAGTTTTCCTCAATTCAGAGAAAAATATACTGGCTTACATTCATTTGACAAATTCCCAACAAAACCCTAATATCTATACCCTGACCAAACACACACACACACAGAGGGATTTAGTTCTGTTAATGTAAATATAGGCAGTACCTCATTCACAATATAATTTCATCTCAAAATTTTCACATTGAAAAGGTTGTGATAATCACATTCTGATTAAAGAGTAGTCATTTAAGAATTCATAAGCTAGATAGAAAACTACTAAGCATTAACACAGAAATTATGCTTCAATGTTGCATAGACCTAAATATGAGATCATACGGGTATTACGCATTAAATTACAATCAGGGGTTCCAGTTATTGTTCTAATGATAAGATTCTTAAAATATTAGGAATCATTCTATTACTTTATGGAACTGGTCAAATTCAAATCACTAACATAAGAGACCTAATTTTCTTTTCCATTTGAAGTAAGATACAACAGAAAAAAAATTTGCATGGTAGGCAGGTGAAAAACAAAACTAAAACAAATTCAGCGTTAGAAACTAACTAGAAAGCGAAAATTTCAGAAGAAATTTTAAGTGTGCCTATGCCGCTGCTAATCAGTCATCATTCATACGGCTACAGAGAGCAAAACTCAGCAGAGCAGCCATTGTCCACCATGAACTATGGTAAAAACAAACACAGCTCGCGCCTCACAGATGACAGCTTACAGTTTTGTGTAAAGATGAGGTGACTTCGTACAGCCCTGATACAGAGGTTCATGAGCAGAAGTCCCATTGTACCGCAGCAGACCCGACAATGTTTGCATGAACGCGCTTTGTAGCATTACTTTATTGACCACTTTTCACACATGGTTGCTGTACCCACACAAGCCGGCTGTAGCTTTTCATCTCACAGCCCGACACACACCAAAAAACAGCCGAGAGAGCACAGACTTTACGCCTGAGAGGCGTGATTGCAGATGCCGCTCAGGTGGGTCCACCTCCCCTGCAGCAGCACTGCAGACCACGCCCCGCCACACACATCAAACACGTAAAATAAATACTAATGTACTTTTGCATTCACTTTTTGTTATTTTTACACAGTGTTCTGAATGATTAATAATGGTCTAAAGCCAATCTTGTGCATTATTATACAAACTTTGGTTGTAAGATTCAGATAACTATTTAATAAAAGGTAAATATTTTATATGAGAGTAAGAAAGAAAAGTATATCTTTGTGTCCCCCTTTCCCTGTTAATGCCCTACTTGGCCCCCTGGCAAAAGCTTTGCTAGATCTGCCCCTGCACAGTTACCAGCTGTCAGCTACACAAAAAAAGGAGCTTGTTGTTATTTGTCTCTCAGAAACAGTTCATAACTCTCCTTCAACTCATTCATGTCACCTAAAAGGTAAACCTGTTTCTCCATCACCAGTTCAGCTCTGATGATTCAGTAAGGACATCTCATGGTTAGGACCAGCCCTTTTTTCAGCTGTGGCTCCAGCAAACATCAGCTGATACTAGAAATTAAAATCTAATGAATTCTAACAACAGCTGATCAAGCTTAAACATGCTGCTGTTGTTTAGTGCGATAAACAAACAAGAGAGAAAAGCCGATCACTGATCAGTTTCATGATTGAAGTTTCAACAGGCGAGAGAATGACAGGGGAGGCTGTCATAAAGTTCAACATCAGTAACTTAGCGTGCACACAGCTGTATAGAAACTCCTTCGTGCTAGCTAGCTAGTTATTGTAACTGGTTGTAAAAAGTCAGCACAACGAAAATAAACTACACCTAAACTCGGTTTATATCTGACCCAAATAGAGTGCAGTTCATAACTTCTTACCTGAAATTCAGTTAACCTGACCCTCCGACCGGCAGCCGCCTGCTTCTCCTGCCTTTGGTTTCCCTTATCCATGATTGAGCTCCACTGCTAGCTGCCCTCTGTTGTAGCTCCGCGTTAGCCACCACCAAACAACTCAGTTATTTTTTCCACATCGACCAGCATCTGGACAACCACCTTTCACTGTTTATACCGTTACTAAAATGAATCATCGGCCCATATAAACGAAAAATAAGTCCAGCTGAGAAACAGACTATTTGTGAGCGATGGGGGGGGGGGGGGGGGGGGGGGGGTGAAACGAGTGTAAGCCGCTTCACTGAAAGCCAAGCCCGGGTGCTTTTGAGCGAAGCGGCGCTAGCCGGCTAGCCGCGCTAGCTAACTAGCCGGCTAGCAGCAACATCGTGAGAAAACTGTTACTAATATGGGATGTCTCGATAAAACAAGCAGATATTTGGAGTTTACACACCTACATTCTCACCTGAAAAAATCTTAAAAGTTTTTTTTGTGACCTAGAAACACGAATAAGAGGAATATAAAAACGAGGTGGTGGCCGCCATTGTTTCACTCGGTAGAGGCGTGCTATGAATTGTGGGATATGGAGTGTTCCACCAAGCATACACCCCTGCGGTTACCGTAACTATTCAATGGTTTGCGCAACCTTAAAACTTCCAATGGTTCCTGAAAGCAGCGACGCTGTGCGCGCCGTTGTTATTCAGCAGAGTGAAGCTGACCCCCCACCCACTTGAAATGCAGGGCTGGACTGGGACAAAAAATCGGCCTGGGCATTTTGACTAGAGACCGGCCCACCAGGTATTATAGGAAAAACCATAAAGCCTTTGAATGAAAACAAACGCTGTTGTCACAGTGATGTACACTGTCTTGTTGGTATATATGTATCAGTCTAATAAACTTAAACCTACACCATCCTCCCTATTCTGCTTTTCTAAACAGTACCCGAAAGTAGACTGCTTGGTCGAGTTAAGACAGAGAAGACTAGAGGTGAGACATGATCATTACTGATTACTGATGACAGATATATTTTCATAAACCATTCATTTGCCACATCAATAAACAGCATGGCAGGGCAAAATATTTTTTCTAACATGGCAACCTTTAAAAAGTGAAAGGAGACAGAAAGACAGGTGAGAAAGAATAAAACTTAATTGACTTTTTGATGGCATTTTACACACAGTACTGGTACAGTATCTAGAAAATGTGGGAAAATACTGGCAAAATCAGCTGATCATTGATCAGTTTCATGATTGAAGTAGAAACAGGAGAGAGAGGGGGAGAGAATGAGAGAAGAAGAGGCAGCTGTGCAGCAAAGACAGAATAAATCCAGCTTTGTGTCTTTTTCATTGTAGCTTAAGTCCGGGACAAACTGTGGTTCTTTTCACCTCAATACGAAACACGCAATATTTTCTCTGAATACGAGACAATTCTGTTTTTTACAGGACGGTTGGAAACTCTAATAACTAAACTTAGAAATACAATAAGATAAAACAAGTTCAACATCAATAACATCATAGCACCCGCCCAGCAGTATATAAACTCCACAAAATATGAATAAAAACAGACAGGAATATTATTCCAGATTAAATAAACTTTAAATATTTTGCTCTTCATAAAAATATATCCTGTCAAAATTATGCAAGTTAGAAATATGAACATGCTGCCAAAACCCCAGAAAAAATAAATGAAAGCATATACAAAGTTGGAGCCGCATGTAGACGGAGCTGGGCGTTGCTTCAGGAATGGAGCTAATAAACTGTGCGGGCCATTCAGTGTGGTACTTTCCCTGAGTGTATCATTACACTGCAGCTCCATCTTAATCTGCACAGGCGCAGTTCAGCAAAGTCCGCGGACTTGGTTCAACATTACTTGGCAACAGGGAAAGTGAGGCAGGTTGCACTGGTGCATTTGTGACAGCTTCACGTGAAATGCCTTCACTGCATCATACATGCCATGTCCATGAACTGACAGATTTCCTTGATGAGCTCAAAAACTCTATTGAGAACTTTTCCCCAACTCGGCCAACGGACCTCTGTATGATGAGGAATGTCGGCAAACTCTGAATGTATTTCCTACATAAAAGACTGAAATTGACAGTGATTTAAACTTTTAGCTCAGATAAAATTTACCGTTTGCGTTAAGGTGATCATTACATGCTCCATTTTTAGGACTTTACCACACAGCCTTTCCTGGTGTATGATGCAGTGATATGCTGTTAACTCACCGGTACAGTTCTCCTCCTGCATCTTTACTCGCATCCTGATGACTAGTCCGCTTTTTTCACCGCACAACACCAGCGCTCCATCTGTTTTAAGTCCAACAAGTTTGTCCCAGGACAGTTTCACGTCGGTTACACTTTGACATACGTTTTAAAAATGTCTTTTCCTGTCGTTGTTCCGTGCATCGATTTAATGTCCAACATTTCCTCTCCAAGGATGAAGATGGCCAGCTGTCCAATGTCCATCATGTCTGTCCTTTCATCCACAGCAAGAGAGTATGCAAGAAAGTTTTTGCTTCTTTCACACAACTGTGTTCTTAAATCAGTGGCCATCTCACAAACCCGATCAGCAATCGTATTTCTGCTCAGGCTCACATTTGCCAAAATCTGCGTTTTGTCTGGACACACGACGCAGCTCTTCAGAGTGGCTGATTTGGCTCCTCTGCTACAATAAAACTTGCTTTCACAACAGCTTC
>NC_140447.1:110000-160000 GCF_963576455.1 Neolamprologus multifasciatus
ATTATTAACAGCCAGTGTTGGTCAAGTTACTTGAAAAAGTAATTATTTGTTTTCAAAAGTAATTAGTTACTTAGTATATTTAAAAACATGTTACACAACCTGAATACATAATAAAATAATAGACCTTTGTTGCACATTTGGATTGAAAGGAATTGCAACCAGTGTAGCTTTGTGAGTTCACCTTTACTGTGTCTGCAAATGTAGACATTGCATTGTTACACATTTGTTTTACACAGTCTCACACAGCTCTTTTAGGAAGCACTGCATTATGGTTAGTGGCTGGGCTTATTTACTCCTGCTAGAGCTGCTCATTTTAGGGGATACTCCCTCTTGTGGTGTAACAGAGGAATAACTACCCTTCCCGCACTATTTCTTATTGGAGACTGAGGCACACATTATTTTACAACAACCAAAGAAAATAATATATTTGAACAATCAGACCATTTTAACCAAATATAATATTGTAACTAAAAGATTATGGGGGGATGTCTTGTTTTTGTCCATAATGCCTCTCTTGTCCTTCAACCTTTCAGCCCTATTCTTTTTTTTTCTGCATAATCCATCATGTGAAACTGAATCAAACGAAAAAGCCTCTTCTTAAAAATTGTTTCACTAGTTTTAATCTTTTAACTTTATGCACATTTGTTCATACTTACTTTGTTTGTCTTTTCAGTCTTCATGAGGGTCAGGTGTGGGGAAACGCCTGCCTGGCATTTCCTCATTTTAAAGTCCTGATGATGTCACGTATGACATCAGCAGGTCAAACCAAGTGGAGGGGTTTCTTTTTCCATAGAGATGCTTCCTTTTGTTTGTGTTAAGGTTTAAAGGGATTTGTTGAATGTTTTTCCTTTCGTTAATACTGCCATTTAGTTGTGTAAATGTGCATATTAGAAGTGTGTAGAGGTTTTGTGTTTTTAGATCATCTGTGTAGAGTTTTAGATCCCTCCGTTTGAGTGAGTGGTACTGGCTGGGCAATTGGAGGGAAATTGATGGCCCTATTTAAAGCCAGTCTCTACCAGATGCAGCAGAGAGGAGAGGAGCGTTACCAAATCCATGGTTTGTTAATTGAGTTGTTTTGGGGGAAGTTTTGTTAAGTTACACATTAAATTAAGTTCACTGTAAATAAATTGCTCACCTCTGGAAATCTGAAATGTCTGTGTAGTCTGCTTCCCTACCACCTTCCTTGATGTTTGAGTCTGACTACTTCACAAATGGTGGCAGCAGTGGCTCCAGGCCAGTAGGTAGCAGCAATGCAGAAAGGGGCTAGACCAAAAAAGCACCAAGTGCCAGTGGACTCTGCAAGTGAGGAGCCTCCAGTGCTCCATCAGCTAGAGCAAACCTTCCCAAAGTGTGGGGCCCGCCCCCTAGGGGGGGCGCAGAGCCATTGCGGGGGGGCGCGGCATGAAAAGGGAAAAAACAAAACAACGCTTGGACACTGCTGGCACGGGGCGCCCACACAAACGCAAAGCAGGAGATGAAGCATCGCTGAATATGCTTCCAAACCAACTTTATTCTAAGCCAAAGACTAGAAAATATGGTGAAGCATATCTTCCTTTGGCTTCACCTGCACAAGTGCCGAGGTAGGTCTCCCCTGCAAAATTGGTTTTCCCTGCGTCGGGAGCAAGCGCTGGGCTCTTCAAATCACGGACAAACAGTATCCCACATTCTTGATTTTTAGTTCAAACACTTGTTGTAATGACTAACTACTCCTGACATTTTGGAGATGTTAGCTCTTTATACAGTAAAGTTACAGTGGGATACAAATAATATCAGGCTGATCCTGCCACGATTTGTTCCCCGGTTCAAATCACGGACAAACAGTATCCCACAGCTGTTTATGTTTTTAAACCCATTTTGTACAGAGAGGCATTTTTTTTTAAAAAAATGTATTGATAGCAATGTTGAATATTATTACACAGGAAAAAAACAACTACATGTAAAATAATTACACCGTGACGCCTCTGACTTTGTAAATGGAGGGACAGTAACTGCGTGTTTATATGTAAGCGTGTAAAACCTGAAGATAGAGACAAAATACTGTTAATCTGACTATCTGCTATTCTGCAATTCCTCTCATGTAAGCAATAACGTGCGCACAGCGTGACGTGAAAAAAGGCACATACCTTTGACGTTGCCTGACGAACTCTGTATTCCTCGTCCACACGTAAATGCAAAAAATGAGTTTTAAAAAAATCTCAGTTTTCGGTGATTCCAAACGCCGTTTACGTGTGGACGAAACAGCTACGTTTTCAAAAGTGTGTAGTGTAAAAGAGTTAGTCGTTTATTTTCTTACTACCTGTAATTTATTGCAGATTACTTGTATTTGCTTAATTGTTTAGCCTACTAAATGTTTGAGGTGTGAAATAAACCGCAATTGAGCAAAATATGTGTGTGTGTGGTTGGAGGATGTGTTAGTGCGTGTGTGTGTGTGTGTGTGTGCATGCGTGCGTGCGTGCAAGGGGGGTGCGAACATTTTTCTGTAAAACAAAGGGGGGCACAGCAAAAAAAGTTTGGGAAGCACTGAGCTAGAGGAAGCAGAGCAAGAGCAAGGTATTGACCGCATAACCTTGCTGAACTTTCTAACCTCCTGCGTGGTTTTATGAGGCAACAAAGTGACAGAGGCCCAATGGGAACTAAAGAAGCAGTACTATTGGACGTACTATTGGACGTACTACTTCATCATCTGCATAAAAATGAACATATGCATCTAGATTTTGTCACAAACCGTTGACAGAAATAGTATATAATGTAGGCCCCAGGACAGAATCCTACGGTACTCCATTAGTGACATTAAAAAAAAAACTGAACTGAACTGCATGCACTGCTTTACAGTCCAAAAGATAATTAGAGAACCAATCTATTTCCACTATTTTCATCCAGATAACTTTTAAATTGATTATTTACTAGCATTTCAACAACCTTAGCTAGGACAGAGAATTTGGAATTCGTACTGTAATTATTAACCATTGAAGACTCCCCCCTACTGAAAGGTACTCCCCCACCTTTCAGTAGGGGGAGTACAAAGGCACGCTTCCATATCTCTGGTTAAGTGTTCTGTTGTATAGAAAGGTTAAAAATATAAGACACTGGCTCAGCTATGATATTTGCAGCCAGGAATAAAAAGAAAAGGATTATCAGGACCAGCTGACTTTTTGGTGTTGAGGCTCTTGAAAGTCTTATATACCTCTTCTACCGTGAAATGTGTAAATGAAAAGGTATTTGTAACCAGGGAACTGCTAGCAGATTTGTATGCAAGAGGTTTACCATCAGATACTGTGATAAACAAAGAATAAAAAGTAACAGTGTGTTTATTAAAACAACTGGGCATTTCTGTTTTGTCTGACACAGGAGTGGAGTCAATAATTAAGTGAGGAGGTAGCTCTGAGGAATGAGAGCTGGCAGAGGAAGAGTTATAGTTTGCCATGGAGTTATCGAATCTGTCACAAACAGCAGCAACCAGCCAACTAACCAATCACATTTTTGTACTAACAGAAGATGGCACTAAACATGTTTTTAAAACTTTAACTTTAGGCACTTATTTTTCAAATCCAGCTTCACAGACAGTGTTACAGCTACACTGGTGGTCAAAAGTTTTAGAACACCCCAATTTTTCTTTCAAGTCCACTTGAATTTGTTTTTCAAGTGAAATGGTACAAATTTAAGTGGTGAACTGCCAGAGGTTAAAAAAAGGTGAGGTTACCCACAACTGAAAAATAATGTACATTTCAGAATTATACCAAAAACAGCTTTTTTAGGGAACACAAAATGGGTTGAAAATTTAAAGCTGTTCTGCAGCAATGGAGGTTGATCAAACCTTGAAAGCTGGTGCTACTAATTCCTACAGGTGTTTCAACTTTTCTGGATTACCGTATAATATTAGCCGCACAAGCTAAAATCAGGGGAAAATCCTGTTTTGTACATACATTAGCCGCACCTGACTAAAAGCCGCTCGTGTTTCAATGTTGACTTATCATATGTAAGAGAATATGCACAAAGGGAATTGTCAGATAGATACCCTGTCTCACCAGGTGCAGTCAGTTCTTGGGCACCTAGGGCCCTGGGGCCATGTTCTCAGCTCGTGCCATGGTGGTGGTGGGGCTGGCTGCTCTCTTGTTAATTTGTGTATGCATACTTTCTTATATTTTTCCCGTTCCAGGTTTTGTTGTTTTATTTGTTTTGTTTTTGTTTTCTTATTTTGCAGGTGCAGCACAAAGAGATCCATTGCACATTTCTATTTCTACTCTTGTACGCTATTTAATGATTTCTCTTTTTTTTTTTCCCCTACCTGCTCGCTTGGACATTGCTATATTGGAAATGAATTGTAATAATGGTCGTGACACAAATTTAACCTAATAAATAAACAAAAATAATGTAACACATAAACAAGAGGAGCCTATAGAGAATTAGAGCCTAATGAGAATAGAGCTCATCTTGGTAAAGCAAATGTTTTTTGGAACATCACATTCAGATTGCAAAAGCTTCCAGACAGGACAGGCTTAAAGAAAAATAAAGTTACAGAGGTCAAATAGTTGACAAGTTGTGTAACATTATCTTTTATCAAAATGAGATTCTTCCAAGTGCTGATTACTTAATAATAAATAAAGCTGTATGTGGGTAGAGTAGGCAGAATGGCCATATTGTGGTTATAAAATAGGTGTTTCCCCTGCACTATTAGATACTGACACTAGATGTCTCTCCAAGCCAAGTGATTCTTAAGCTTCTGTTCATCGTCTATTCCTCAGAAGTTAATCTAATTTGGTCTTCTTTCCTTTTCAGAAAGGCACATGACCATCCTGTGATTGCTGGCATTTTTTTTTCATCCTTTTATATATCCAAGTCACTGGAACTACAGGCAGTGGAATTCCAAACTAAACTTGTTCATTTAGTTTATGGCAAAATGCATTCAGTTTATTGGATCATTGCAGTTCTCCTGGCAGTTGGCTCATCTGAGATTTGTTATGCAGGACCTCTCCATGCTCAGTGCAAAGTAGAATGGTATGATGTATTTTCTCTGTATACAATTTGTTTTTTTTGTTGCTGTCGTTCTTCTAGCTTTGCCTTAAAATAATGTGATAAACATGTATCTGAAGTGATGCTTAGTAAATATTCTTTTATGCATCGTAATGTTAGTCTGCCTCTGCATGTAAACACTACTTCGCCTTTCGTTTCTTTCTTTGTCGTCAATGCAATCTCAATAGAGGAAAGTATCTTCTATATCAATATGTAAACCGAAGACATACAATAATTAATATGTGTATAAATATTATATTCTTCTATATGAAAGTATTAAAGCATATGTAATGGTTATTTTGTAATTGAAACAACTCTGTATGCTTTATAGAAAAATAATGAGATTACATTTCTCTGTAGTAACAACTGAACTGGCCTGTAAAATCACTGAGCTGTCACTGAAATGTAATTTATTGTGTAAATTGGAAACTTCTTGAGCTTAGCCATAGTTTACTATAAACTGGATTGAGGCAATATTTTTCATAAAGAGCACTGGTCTCACCTTTCCATGTCATAACACAAACTTGCAAACGTTTGAAATGCCTTAATTAAATGAAATACAGGTGATCTTTCATCATATAAAGCTTCTTTGTGATATAAAAATATATGGTGTAAGATTTAATAATCAAAAAGAATGCTTGTTTTATGCCATGCAGGTACTTTGGGATACCATGTCAGGTAGTTTATGAATCCCTGGTTTCACAGATTAAGAAATGGGAAACCATGGCTAGCTGCACTATGGGAGGAGAAAAGTGCCTGTACAAGGTATGTGAAGTCATACACACACACATATATAAATGTGTGTGTGTGTGTGTGTGTGTGTGTGTGTGTGTGTGTGTGTGTGTGTGTGTGTGTGTGTGTGTGTGTGTGTGTGTGTGTATATACATACACATATATTAGGGGTGCAACGATACTCGTATCGATATTGAACCGTTCGATACGGTGCTTTCGGTTCGGTACGCATATGTATCGAACAATACAAAATTTTTACTAAAACCTTTCTTCTGACGATCCTGTCTCTGTTGAGCGCTCAGTGAATCTGCGCTCGACAGTGCAGCCTAGGCGGAGTAGTCGAACGCAGATTCACTGAGCGTAGGGTAAGCTAGCGAGACAGAAGTTAAGCTTGTTGCAACATGGCAAATTGAACCTCCCCCACCCTAATTCAGATGTGGCGTTTGGAACTATTTTGGTTTTCATGTGACGTATGACCCTGAAGGTAAGCCCGTCATGGACTAAAGTAAAACAGTATGTTGGATGTGCCACGCAATGCTCAATTACATGGGTGGGAACTAGTGTGTTAGCGCGGTTAGCTCGTTAACGTGTTGGCTGTCCAGCCCCACACACGGGGCGATCCGTGGTAGCTCGTTAACGGAGATTTGCCGTGTTGTGGCGTTAACGTCATTTCAGATTAAGGCTGACAGCACTAGTGGGAACACAACGAATATGACTGCACATTTACTCCGACATCATCCTAGTGCAAAGACAAGTGGAAGCAGACAAAAACAACAAGCACGCATGCTACAAACTTTACCCGAGTCATTTAGACAGCCGTTAGCACATGATTCTCCTTATGGGGATCTGATATGTTTAATATGCTGCTGAAAATATAGCCCAGAAGAAGCGTATAGTATAGCTTTTATTCTGGAAAGAGACATTTCTCTGTAATAAACACTTTTTTCCAAAGATGAGTGATTTCTCAATCAGATATTAATTTTTTTAATTACTTTGTTGTTTCAGCAACATTAAATTTAAAAACTGTACTTTTGAGTTAAAATATATATTTATAATTTTAATAAATGACAAATTAAAAAGGCATGGACATTTTTTTTGTATCGAAAAAATATCTAACCGTGACACCAAAGTATCGAACCGAACCGAACCGTGAATTTTGTGTATCGTTGCACCCCTAACATATATATATAATATTATATAATTGTATTATTGAGTTCTCTTTAACCTTAATTCTGTTCTGTAGAAACAATACATAGATTAACAAATTAATTAATTTCTGCCTCCAGTTGCACTCTGCCTCAGTTCACTTCATATCTGCCAAGCACACTACTCCCTTTAAGAAGAATGTGTATGACATTAACTTTCAATTGATCTCCTTTCACTTCTACACTTGCTGTCATGTTTCGGTAGGTTATCTCTCTTCTCTGATTTATTATATGACAGGTTAAAGAAACAAAATTAGCAAACTGTCTATTGTCAATAATTTTGGTTTCTGTATATTTGGTTCACTGTACCATGCTCTCCCCTTTCTCTTCTGGTGCATCCTTTCTTTTCTGTCTTCATTTTTATTTTTCTGTCTTTCTCACCACCTCACCTTCTGTGTTTATTTTTGTTATTGCTTACCTTTTGCATTTGCCTGTGCAATCTGTATGTTTTATTTAACAAATATGGCCATTTTTATTAATTAATTGATCTACTTAATTTCTAGGGCATGTCTATCTCTGAAACCTGGTATGCCATTAAAGACCATGGCACCAACTACTGCAACCTTTATAACCTGATTGAAGGTAAGGTTTGATAAAAAAAATTGTGACAGCCTTTTGCAATTCCTGGGCTTCACTGATAAGTTTGTCCTACAAGTGGTAACATGTTAAAGTAATTACATATTACTGGAGGCAATAAGGTAAGTAAGGTTTTATTAAATAATTAATCATCTAGAAAGCATCACTCTTTACTGTGTCATTTACATGGATATGAATGGATATGAATGGCTTAATAAGCTCATATATAACATGAAAACATAATGTTTATAAAAAATATTACATCCACTACAAACAAGTTATTTAGGAGTTGTTAATGGTTCATAGTATCATTTAAAAAAGCCAAGGAAATCATTAGCAAAGTTCTTCTAGTCATTGCATTTATACATATAATGATTAAGATGAGCTTGCTGTTTGTGTGTTAAAAGATGTGTTATAAGATGTGTTATAATGTCTTATTTCATATTGTAATTAATTGTTATTTCTGCATTTACAAGTTGTTAGTTCAGTATTTTCTATGACCTCATCTAAAGTGATGACCACACCAGGGGTCCCCAATCCCAGTCCAAGAAGGCCAGTGTCCCTGCAGATTTTAGATCTCACCCTGGGTCAACACACCTGAATCACATGATTAGCTCATTGCCAGGCCTCTGGAGAACTTCAAGACATGCTGAGAAGGTAATTTATCCATTTAAATCAGCTGTGATCGGTCAAGGACACATCTAAAACCTGCAGGGACACCGGCCCCCGTGGACTGGGATTGGGGACCCCTGATCTATACCTTATAAAGGATTTATAAATGAAAATGAAAGGACAGAAGAACTCAAGCAAGTCTCCCAAAAGTTGATTCTGCAATTTGCATATTAACGATCAAGGAACTACGGGCCTTTTGTGTTCTGTGTGCTCATACCTCTTTCTCTTCTCATTTGTTCAACAGGAAGTGGTCTAACTGAATCCAGGGGTTATAAAGAGGTCACCAGTGACTTCCTGTGCACCCAGCGTTCCTCTGCTAATTGTACTGTCTACTGACTGATTATTTACAATAAACAGAGATCATCACTGTGAAGCAAGGACAATCACCCAGTTTTGATCTTCTTAGTTATTGACAACAAAAAGAAGTCATTTGCAGATTGTATAAGAATCTATACAGTGTGCCCTTACCTGTTTTCTACTGTTGAAAAGGAGGATTTTCATTATCTGCAACTCTTATACAATTTATGTATAGCATGCATTTAGATGTTCAGTTTATTCAAGTATAGTTTTAATGGACCCTGTTTAAACATGAACAAAGGCTGGCCCCCGGTTAAATATCTTTTATTTAGCTTTTAATGCACATGACATGCTTCCAAATGTTTCAGAATGAAGTCTTGCTTTAGTAATAAAGGATTTATATATGAAATAATAGTCAATGTAAAACAATACCTGAGATATCAGTCACACAAGTACAAATAAACAGTGGTTGGTGAGTTATCACATTTATTTATTTTATGTTTTATTTATTGCTGTCTGCTCAGCAACCAACTGCAGCAGCCAGCTGGATACTCAGAGGTTTTGCATACAACACCCTCGACTTCTCAGTGACCACCTTTAATCTCAAAGATCACTTAGAGTGGGTGGCAACCTGTCCCACTTCCACTCTGTAACTGCGACTGTAATCACTCTCAAACAGATTGACAAAGATTTGCAATTAATCACCATGTAATTATAAATGCAGATTCATTGCCAATATATTGTACACAAAGCTGACACAAAAATCTGACTGTGGCAATTTATGGTCAGTTGTGTCATTTAAATTCTCCAATATGAATTTCTGCAATTCATATTGCAGAAAAAAACAGTCACGTTCACATTTACATACATTGCACACTAACAGTATCACAATTAATATTTTGTGTTCTTCTATTATTTGCACAGTCCATCTGGAAACTATTCACAGTGCTCCACCTGTTCCATAGTTTCTCTTGTTACAGCCTTATTGGATGGATTAAATTAATTCATTCATTCATTCATTAAATTCAACCTGCACAGCCTTGCAAATTTTACCAGCCACGCTCGTTGCAACATGACTGGGTTTAGTGGACTGGAAAATAGTCCCTGGGGTCTGTTACTTTTAAAGGTTGGAGTAACCTGGAAGTGCTATCGATACCGATGTAAACTAATACTCTGTGAAGCAGTAAAGGTAAAAATCAAAGAGTTAAGAAGGTAATGTACACAATTTAGCGTTTTGAATGTGGGATAATTTCTCAAAGCAATTTTCCCAGGAACAAAGCAATAAATAAAAAGTAATAATTATGGTAATAACAAATAATCAAATCACTTGAATTATACTTATCTATTTAACCTACTCTGTGGTATTGCTCACTTTGTTCTGATCTTTCAGAGGAGAGAGGTTGGAGAGAATAGGCATGCCTTGTCCCTTCTGTGTAGCTATGACCCAATAAGACAGGATTCAAGTCCTTGGAAGTTGTAATCCAGTAGGAGACCATGGAATTCCGAATCCTCTCGAAATTATAATCTGACAGGGGAAAAAAAGGGGGGGAGGAAAAGTCAAAAATTATAAAATCAATTCTCTCTGGACATCCAGTCACCGTTGTTGATATTTAATCACCCAGCCACAACTTATCATCCTGTCTCTCTGGACATTTCTTCCTGTTAAATGGGAGTTTTTCCTTCCCACTGTTGCCAAAGTGCTTGCTCATAGGGCAGGTCATATGATTGTTTGTGTGCTGGTGTAGTTCTTCTTCCCACCAGCAAGAGTCACTACAGTTCTTTCATGCCAAGATTTGTTTGTTATTAGCTGTAGAGTTAGTAATGCAGCACACTTTCAGAAAAGACTGACTCAGCATGTTGTTCGGATAAACATATGCATCCATCCTCTTCGTTGTTTTACAGAAAGCATCGCTTTTTCACTCTGTTGATAATTGAAGGCAGCGTCAATAAAAGGGATGATACACCTGTCAGTTGTCGAGGAGTTTATCTATCTGCATAACTGTATCCAGTGTAGCAGTGAGGGCAGAATAGTTTGGTTTTTCTTTTTTTCTTTGTATTATTGTAGGATATTTAGCTTACAAAATAAATCACCTTGAGGCAACTGCTGTTGTGATTTGGTGCTATAGAAATAATATTTAATTGAATTGAGTTGAACTCCATATGAAGGAGACTAGAGGCCAAGCTCAAGACAGCACAAAGGGCTGGTGCAACACCAGAGGCCAACTTCAAGCCAACAGTAAAAGTCACCGTCAAGTACAGGATCTACCAAGAAGATGCTCTGTCCCCACTGTTCTGCATAGGCCTGAACCCCCTCAGTAGGCAAGGCAACATTGCAGACATCAAGGACAACTACACGTACCTGGGAATCATGAGGGGACCACTAGAAATGCCTCAACCACCAAGTCCTGCAGACTCAGTTGAATGGGAAGAACAAGATCTGGGCAATCAACACCTACACCCCGACAGTCGTCAGATCTGCAGGTCAAAGGAATAGATAGAAGACACTGACATAAAAACGAGACAGTGCAGCCAGCATCAGTCCTTAGCCACCTTCCTTTCACCTAGCGTACAATGTCATAGTGAGATGCCATAACCAAATGGTTAGCATAGTATACTGGAACATTTGTGGTGAGTATGGCCTGGAAGAGAATGAGAATGACCGAGCTAACATCCTATGGGACTTCCAGGCACATGTGGACAAACTGTTGAAGGCTAAATATGAAAAGCAGTTTATAGTTTTAAAACACAGAAAAGCTAATTATGTCAAAATTAATAACATTTGAGTGTCCAAATTCATGCACAAACTGAAGTCTTACAGTTTGATTTTAGATGCTAGTTATTTTATTCAAGTCTGCTAAAATGTTTGACATTGATTTTACTCAGTTTCATTGACTGTACTTTATTATAGCCCATAGTGAAATGCATTTTATTAATTTGTCTCATCTCAAAATACCAATTGGAGAGAATGTGAAGTTTTTTTTAAATATAATTTTTTTCAAAGATGTCATGACCATTGAGAGCTAAAACAATACAAGGCTCAACAGATATCTGACACTATATAAGTGGCTTAAAAGAAAAAATTCTTCTGAATCGTGGTGTAATGCCACTTCACATTTTCACTGACATCTGTATGTGTTTGAAAAATACACAAAGAAGTAGCTATCAAATTGAATGTAAATCAATGAATGAAAGGTGAAGCACTATAAAGGACAACAACATTTTTTTTAAAATCTCTGTCACTCCACTCACTTTTATTCAGCTTCTCTCCTCTCTGGCCCTCTGTGTAGCTGACATGCAGGCACTGGTGTCATAGTCAATGTAAATTCAGTGATTCACTTGTTTACACAACACATATTTTTGTTACGCTTATAGTGTCAAGTTATGTACACAAAACCTGACTAGCTACTCAGTAAGCTTACTTCAAAATGAGGGCTAATATTAACCAAAGTCACAATTCCTCTCTAGAACTGATGACATTTAAAAAATAAAAATCTATTACCAACCAAGTCGTCATAAAGAAAAGACTAACGTTATTTTTGGGTAACAACTTATTTGATGAAAGTTTGACATTGTCTTCTGTCTTACTTGCCTGTTCTGGACCCTTGGTAAAAACAGGAGTTAAAAAAAGAAAACAGCACACACCAATAGAGAGCCACATGGTGTGAATATAGCTGTTGATACTGCTCAGAGGTGAGGTGCAGTATGACGAGGGGCATCATTCTTTCTGACACTTAAACCAGTTTTCGCTCTTAAAAATGATGGTGAAGTGAGGAGGGAGTCACAGAGAGAAAATACACCCTCAGCTGCATGTGGATTGCAGGGCAGCTTTTATTAAGGGAGCAATATGCTCAGCTGGGCTTTGCCATCCATCACTACCCCCCATCCCCACTCCCACCCGTACCCCTTGCAACACACACACACACACACACACACACACACACACACACACACACACACACACACACACACCAAAGTCAAATGTTCTCCAACCATTCACCCTTGTGTATCTCTTCTTTCAGACTCCAACTGACTAGCAGGCACCTGTAATAACAAACATGGTATTTTAGCAAAATGTTCATAGAGTTGTAAAGTGCATAAATGAAATATGTATTCAGGCCTATATTTATAAGTCCTATATTTGTATGCATCTAAATTAATATAAAACTAACAATAAACTTCAGTTTAAAAAAAAAAAAAAAAATCCTCCTGCAATAGTAGTAGTAAGATAATGTAATGACTGTTTCTAATTATATAGATCCCTTATATTTTTGCAAAAATAGCAGCATCTTTTAAGGTAAGTCTCAAACTGTTCACACCTCAGTTTGCACAGTTTTTCTCATTTTACTTCGCAAATAATTTCAAGGTTCACAAACCTGAAGCATCTGCCTCGAGTGTCTAGGTCTAAGTTACCGGCTAGTGTTTTTCTGTCCCTGCCTGTGTTTTCCTGGATCCGATCCAGGGCGGAACACAGTCCACTCTCACCCATCCGCCGCTCGTCAGCAGCAATCAGCATAGCTGCATTTAAGTCACGGCCATCTCTTCCTCACCGGTCTGTCAGGTACCTATGGTGACAACACAGCTTCATCGCTTTTTGATTTATTCTTCGACAATTGTGTCCTCTGGTTGTGCCTGCAGCTTCCATCACCTCCACTCTCATCATTGTCACTGTTTGCAGCCACGTGCCGGCTTCTCATTCACCTCCACTAAAAAGTACGGATTTCCCTCACTTCACCTGCCTGCCCTCCTGCTCGCCCCCGTTTCACCCCATCTAAGGACAGGAAGGAAAACTCAACCATTCATCCGTCTCCCGCTCACTCTGGCTCCCGGCTACAGTCCTGATCAAAAGTTTAAGACTACTTGAAAAATGGCAAAAAAAAATCATATTTTGCATGGTTGGATCTTAACAAGGTTCAAAGTAATAGTAGTAGAGCTTCAGCAACAAGAGGAAATGGGAGTCAGACAAAAAAAAATTTGAGTATGGAATTTATTGGAAACAAAGCTTAAACTCAAAGAAGCTGTTTAACATTTGATCAAAAGTTTAGGACCACACCCCCAAAAAACCCTTAAACCCCTCAAAACAGAAATCAAAGTCACAAACATGAACTCAGTAATGAGTAGCGTGGGTAGGTCTGAGCATTGAGTAGGTCAATGAGTAATGAATAGGTCTGAGCATTTCTGCAAAGAAAACTGCCCCTGCAACCTGCATAGGTGAAATAAATTGGATATGGGTTAACATATTAACTCATATGTCGGTAACATTATTGTAAACTATATTATATCCACATTTATTTAATAAGATTTGGCAACTTACTGCAAATTGCACTGTATACAGTTTTATACGTCGTACCATAGTTTTTGCTCCACGTAAGCTGTTAGATTTATACAGAGAATGCCCAGCAGTAACCCAGCAATTTTCCAGCAAAAGAGTTTTATATCAAAAAAATATTATTCCTTAGCTACCTTTTATTGATCTCACTTGCCATGTTGTTTCTGACAGAAAAACACATGTAAAAACCAACCACATCTAAAGGTTCAGGAATGACTCTTTTACCATAATGTAAATGGTAAATGGACTGGTTCTTATATAGCGCTTTTCTACTCTTCTGAGCACTCAAAGCGCTTTACACAACTTGTGCATTCACCCATTCACACCCATTCGCACAAGCACATTTCTCTAGGTGCTTTCTAGATAACATTCACACACATTCATACTCCGATGGATGCATCGGAGAGCAATTTGGGGTTAGTATCTTGCCCGAGGATATTTGGCATGCAGACTAGGGGAAGCCAGGAATCGAACCACCAACCTTCCGATCAGTAGATGACCTGCTCTACCACCTGAGCTACAGCCACCCACCCAATGTAAGCAGTAACTGTATCCTGATAACAAAAAAAGCGTATAATAATTAAGCATACCTGGTCATCATCAGGAGCTGAAATGGAACAAAAACAATCTCCTTTTTTGAACTGTCACCGACCCAAATGCACAGACAATACACACACTGGCTGGATCTGCTTAAAGTGAAGTGGACTGAAAGAGGTCAGTGCTAATTTCAGATGATGAACATCTAGGAAACAACTGGTTAGTTCATAGCTAGCTGAAGCAGGAAGGTGTGACACCCAGAGTGAACATGACTGTATGGCATTTCACAAGTCACGTCTCTCAAAATGTCTGTTAGTGGCAGTCTATAAAATGACATTTATATTCAGAAATCTTCTGCATACTGCAAAAGAGTGTTGCATGACGGAGATTAACTAATTGTCCAAAAACGTGCTTTCACTCTGGATTACTTTAAAAGGTTACAGTAATAAAGAAGAAATTTGTGTCTCATAACTAACTCCACTCATCAGACTTACATTGGAGTAGGTTTGACTTCAAAATAGCCTTGGCTTTCACAGATCATTTTTAATTGACAGTTTTCTGTCTGTCAGACATGTTTCATCCGCCCCTTTCTGTGTCCGCATGTGAATGTATTTCACTCCACCCTGATCTGTCCAATTTAAGGCTAGTTTGCATTCAACTTGCATTACTGCACATGTCAGTGTTGTTTATTCAAAAGTAGAAAGCATAGCATTGTGATGTTTCAGCGTTATCGGTGCATGATTTTTTTAAAAAAAACAACAACACTCATTCACTTTACCACTCCTCTCTTCCTTTTCTTGGTCATTTTCTTTCTTTCTTTCTTTCTTTTTTAGTAGCTCAGCCTCACTCTTCACATTCTCTGCTGTCCTTAGTTCAAAGGCTGCCAAATCCTTCCCAAACCAATTAGAGTGTATGTAAGGTCCTCAAGGGGGCCCTGTGGTGACAGAACAGGGTATAGAGTGGCAAGGGGTCTGAAGAGGCAATCACAGTCTGCACTATTCAACAATATCACAAAGCAACAACAATAGCAGGCCATAAATCAGAACACTGAATAGACATTGACTTGTTGGATATGGGGAGACAGGAATAGTGTTTGGATGAAGAAGCAGGAAAGACAAAATCACCAAAAGTATACTCTACCAAATGTACACAAATACGTATAGTATGTAATGAATGTAATGCAAGTATGTAATCACGCATTAAAACAATGTCACAAATGCAATCTCTGCAAATATCTGTCTAATATTTAGAAATATTAGAAATAAAAATGCATGTTTATAGTGTCTCATTCTAGAATGTATCCAAAAACATTTTCTTAATTTATATGAATTTTAAAAAATGGACAGACCAGTTCGAGATCTTTTCTTAATTTTTACGTTGTTTTTGAGTAGAAGTGCTATTAAAATGCTATAGAAACAGTGGTGACTTATCACAACCAAGAACCCAGTTTTTTTGGTTTGTTTTTCACACAAAAAGTGCACTATTTTCTTTTTTTATATATATTTTTAAAGGTCTACATGTGCTGTCTTTCTCAGTATATGTTATGGTCCTGGGCCATTGACCCAGCATTTTGAGTTTTGTTGTGGAGTCAAGATTCTTTCTTTTGCATAAGGGATTGTATTTAAATTCAAGTTCTGTGCAGTTTAATCTTGAGCTTTGCTTTTTGTAATGAGTTTGTTATCTATATTTCTGATTCTAGTTTTGTCTCCAAGTTTCATCTCTGTGTCTTGTCTTCAGCGTCTCCTGTGGAAGTTACTCTGTTGCATTTTGGGAGTCCTTTCTCCTGTGTGTGTTATGTTCAGTTTTGCCTCTCCTTTCTTGTTACTCCTGATTTCTCGATGCTGTGCTCCCAGCTGTCTCCACTTCTCTAATCACCATCTTGTGTGTATGTTTGTGTGTGTTTCTGACTCATGTTTTGTTAAGTTCGCAAGTCTTCAGCAAAAAAGCTGTTTTGACTTTTACCTCGTACGTTCGCAGTCTTGCACTTGGGTTCTACTTTGCCTGCCAGACCATAAAACCTGACAATATTAAGTAAATTATTTTTTCAAAAATCATCTATGGATGGATGAAAGGTTTTTTTTGTCTCTTTCCTTTTTTCTTTTTCATTGCTTTTTACATGCCGCAGTACAGCAGGTGTATAGAAAGTCATCTGTAATATGATACTCTTAGTAAACACACAAAATACATTTATCCTACTGTTCTCAGCTATTCACACAGTATCATATCCTCCCCCTGGTTTGGGTTGCTTTGATTCATATAGTTGTCATAGTTTTCTAATTTTTTTGACCCAAAGAGCAGCCTGCAACCATTAGAAGACTTTAAAGGTTTATTTACAAGTGAATGTTAAGCAGCAAGATCACCACTGATGAACGTCTTTAGAGGAGGAGACAGACTGTTAGGTATGACTACTGCTACTACACTTGCTGCAATTAGCAAATTGCAGCAATTTAAGGAGTTTTAATTAGAGATGGCGCGATACCACTTTTTTATGTCCGATACCGATATCATAAATTTGGATATCTGCCGATACCGATATGAATCCGATATAGTGTATTTTTTAATCAATAAAACGTTTTTTTAATATCTTGCTGCATTTTGTATACGTTTATACTCAAGTTTAAATAAATAACAACACTAAAGCTATTCTGTTATACCTGTATGTAAAAAATACACTGCGCCCAAAATATTTCATAGTTCAGCAATGCTAATCTAATAAATTTAAACCTGCTCCATCCTTTCTATTCTGGTATTTTAAAGAGTACTTAGCAGAAATATTAAGCAACCTAACTAATAGGCTTGCAAACTCCCAGCAAAAAAAAAAAAAAAAAAAATAGGGAACCACCCCCAGCCCCCACCTCATGATGCTTAATCGATGTAATCAAATTTAATTTGATGCAGGGAGGAAAATGCACAGAAATAAATTATTTTTCAAGAATAATTAAATAGATTCAACATCTTTCTTCAACAAAATTGCAGACTGCACAGATGGTACCTTCCCAAAGGAAAAAGTACTATAGCTTACTAGGGTATATTAGAATGAACAGTTACTATATACAGTAATGGACTTATATTTATATTTTACATCAGATTAAAACTTTGGGTGTAAGATTCAGATAATTATTTATTAAAAGCTAGACATTTTAAATGAGAATAAGAAAGAAAAGTATGTCTTTGTGCCCCCTTTTCCCTGTTCATGCCCTATCGGCCCCCCTGGCTAAACTTTGCTAGATCCGCCCCTGCACAGTTACCAGCCGTCAGCTGCGTAGAAAAAGATCCTGGTGTAGAAAGTAATATTAAATAAATTCTAACAACAGCTTATCAAGCTTAATAGTGCTGCTGTTGTTCAGCCGCTGGTTTCCTCTTTCTGGTGCAAAGTGGGCTAAAAACAAACAAGAGAGACGGACTCGCGACAGAAAAGCCGATCAGCTGATCATTGATCAGTTTCACGTTTGAAGTAGCAGCAGGAGAGGGAGAGAGAGAGAGGCAGTCGCGCCATATATCGGTTGTTAAGCTTAACGCTGGAATGCTTTACAAACATTCAGAGATGAACTTACACACTTGCTTTACTTCTCTCTGGGAAAACTTCCTCAGAGATGAAATGCTGGTTTGGTAGCGACGCTACAAACACACACAGCCGCTCTATCACGTGACGCACACTGCTGCAACGTGCTACGGTTATGAGCTGGGTTACGCCGTGTAGCAAGTTTTGTGAGGTGCTTTTTTGATATTTAATGGATCGGATTACATTGTTTATTTCTCGCCGATATCCGATCCAGGAATTTGGGTCAGTATCGGACCAATACCGATACGTAATATCGGATCGGTCCATCTCTAGTTTTAAGTCTAAGGAGTCTAATCTGACCAGCCCAACTCGCCACGTGAAAGAACAAAACACGTAAAAGAACCCACTGTCCCAATACCTGGCAGTAGTACGTTGTTTTTCAATGTGATTGTATTTATAGCCAGTCTGGCAGAGCCAACTGAGTAAATTGGGAAAACAATAAAATAATTTTTGTGTAATTGCTTCATTTTATGGGAATTACTGTTTCTCGTTTACTTCTAAAACTAAAGCCTCTTTTGTGCAAGGCCAATAAAGATATTCTTAATCCTGGTAAGAGGGCCACACAGCTTCTCCAGTGATGATGGAAAAGAAACCTGTAACTATCACATTCTCCTTCTCCCTAAATGCTTCTCTTGCTTCTTAGATAGGTGATAGTTCGATTTTGTTGGAAACATCATCTATTACAATTAGTGTAGATTTCACATGCCAGTTTATCCAACACTAGTTCCCCCAGCAGCTTAAACACAGTTACATGCACTTACACATATAACTGCATACAACAGTGGCAACTGTCTATGAGTACCTCCAGAAAGATAACATCTATACTTGAGGATGACAAACTAGATAAAAATCTGAACTTTGGGTAAAATGGATTCGTTGCTGACCAGAGTAAAAAATATACTGACTGGCACAGACAAAAGTGGAAATTTTATGGTTGTTATTTGGGGTTTTTTGCTTTCGCTGGCACTAGATATCTCACAGTCACTCCTGTATAACTGCGAGTTACCCAGAAGTGGCATTCTTCATTGGAATGAAGGAAAGCACTCATTTGTCAGATGTTCTTTAGTTGGTGTTAAGCAGTGGAACTGGATGCAGCCTCTCTGTTGTTCTGCTCTGGTCCATCACTCAACCTTCAACAACCTCATTAAATCTGACAGAACATGAGCTCAGCCTGTGAGGGCAGGAAGAGAAGGACTGGATCATGAGATATATAAATAAAGTTTGACAATGACCCAGTAACCTCCTCTGCGTTCATAGCAGCAGACTGATTGCCATGGATTTTATTGTGTTCCTAAATGATAGTGTTCCACTAGGCACTAAAATTTCTCAATATCTCATTTGCTTGTTCTATTTACCTTTTATTTTACATGTGTGTATAATTCTGCTAATACAAAAGGTCTCCTCTAAATTAATTACAAATTCAGCATTACTCCATCAGTAACTTCATCAGTCCTTGTAACTGATTATTTTGAGAGGAATGTTGTTTTTTTTCTGTTTGCTTGTTTGTTAAACCACTTGACCCAACACTGACCCATGAGCCATTCAAGCATACAAAGGCACTAAACTGAATGACTAAAACAGTGCTGAGTCTATAAAGTTGCTAAACAATCAGCTTAGCAGTTAACCCGTTTTAAATTGTATCTCTAGGCACTTTGTTACTTGCAGCCTGTCAGAAAAAAAAGTTTTTCTTTAGACTTGTTGGCTAACCAGAAACGACAGAGGATTCCGACACAATCCTACAATACCGTGGAGTGATGACGGAGCCTCTGCTCTTCCGTTCAATTTGCCATGTTGCAAGGAGAGCTTAACTTCTGTCTCGCTAGCTTGCCCTGCGCTCAGTGAATCTGCGTTCGACTACTCCGCCTGGGCTGCACTGTCGAGCGCAGATCCACTGAGCGCACAACACAGACAGCATCGTCAGAAGCAAAGTTGATAAAATAAATTAAAAATTTTGTATTGTATTGCATCTTGCTGGAGAGAAAATTTGATCTTAACATCAGGTATAGCGCAAATGCTGAGAATGGCCGGATGGCACTTGTTATTTTAAATAACTAACTGTCATAATGAGCCAGATAGAGACTTTTTTTTTTTACCTATATTGCCAACACACTATTAGAACAAAATAACTGTTCCTTAGTGCTGGGAGGTGACTTCAATGCTGTCATTAACCCCACTCTTGATAAATCTAATCTAGATGCAGCAACAAATCTCTCTTTCACTCTGCTGAATGCACTCATAAAAGATCTCAACCTTATTGATCTCTGGCGTATGTAGAATATTGATACCAGGGATTACCCATTTTTCTCCAATAGACACAAAACATTTTCTAGGACAGATTACATTTTTGTTAGCCCTTGCCTAATTTCAGGCAGTACTTCTATTTCTGTTCAGCCAATCTTGTTGTGTGATCACTCAGCATTATTATGCCCCGTCAACCTGCCTAACATTGAGACTATGTCCCCCAAGTGGCGGTAAAACACATCTCTGTTAACCAACCCTACTTTTCTCAGCCTACTTAAGCTCCAGCTGAAAGATTTCTTAGATATCAACACTAATGACCCACAAGTTTTATGGGACACTACATTTGTGTTTTTTGTATCTCATTCTCCTCTATGTTGACAACAACAAAAGTCGCTCAGAACTCTAATTTAGAAAATCAAAAAGAATTATTACAAATTTACAAAAACACAGCTGGTCATACGATGGTCATCACTGAAAGATGAATACGATGCAGTAGAGCAGGGCAATATGGCCAAAAATATTTATCACAATATATATTTGAAAATTTGCGATAATGATATAACTGACGATATAATTGATGCAAGACAAAATACAACTCCACAACTTTACTAGCGCAAAAAAAACCCCCATCCATGCATTTTCGCTTAAAAAAGCAGCTGTTTTTTTTTTAATGTGCATTAAAGCTATATAAAAACAGTGCAAATGCAAATTCCTTGCTGAAAGTTTGATCAAAAGGCATCTCCAGTAGAAATGGGCTGACATATCCTGAGCATAACCATGTATAATATCCACTGAAGTTAAAAAGAGGTGCTTTGCAACATTAAACTGCTTTGTGCCAAATAAAAAAGTCAAATACGTATTTTTCGGACCATAAGGTGCACCGGATTATAAGACACATTAAGTGAAACAAAGCAGTCAAATAAATCAAACTTTATTCAACTCATTCTTCTTGCTTCTTCCACTTCTGTACCATTAATTCATTAATACTGTATTCTATCACAGCTGCTCTATCCCCATGTTGTTGCAGTATATTAATGACTAACCTTCTATTGTGGATGGATTATCTCAGTTGTTCTCCTGATTGAAGTTTGGTCCGTTTACAGCATCCTGCCATGCGATTGCATTTGTCTCTATCCATCAGGAACCTTCACGTTAACTTTTATCGAGTGGAAAAGTGTTAGCGTTCATCCTCCAGCTTCACTGTTTATGTTATACTAATATAGCTGTGTCGCTAGCGATCACGTAGCACATCATTATATACCACCTCAGTAACCTTATAAAACCTTACAAACGTCACTGCTGTTTAGTTTCCTGTCTTCATTTATGTTGGAAGTGATAGCAGAGCTGTACGTTTGAATTTGTTCAGAAATCTCTCAGTCAGAACATGCTATATCATGATTAGGTAACTAGCAAAACTAGTGAGCTAACTTCCGCTAACTTCCTGCTAACGTCTAACTCTGTTAAATGTAATAAAGTCTGTTTTCATGGATGCCTGGATGTTAATCTTCATAGTTACACCTGGTAAAGCAGCAAAGCAGTGATGCTGTGTGTTCGTTTGACTTTGGGACCTGAAGCTGAGTTTAGGACCCAGATTACTCCCAGATTTACAAGCACCTTAGTCCGACAAATACGGCAATAACGACGGCCCGCTTGCATGTTCTACAAAAAAAATGTGCTTTGGTCGGTATCTGACGGACAAACATCAAACCAGTTCTACATTACTGAACTTGCACCATTTTTACAAACCAATTCTGGTTCATCTGTTTCACTCAACGATTTGCTTTCTCTGCTTTCTCCGTTGCCGCCATGCTTTTTCGGCCATGTGCGTATGAAAACAAAGGCACTGCGCATGCGCGTTTTACCCATATTCTATCCCGATATTTCATTTTCTTATCGTTGCCTAACATTGTACCGGTATTACCATGAATGGTATAATATGGCCCAGCCCTACAATGCAGTAATCTTATCTAGAGCAGAGTTCATCTTGCATAGAACCAGACAATAAAAGCTGCGGATGGTAAAATTGCAATAAACCCCCAAACCATCAATACCACATTTACGTCGTGTTTTGAAAATCTTTATAAATCAGAGATCAATTTCAAGGATTCAATTTTTTTTATTGTTTCCTTGACAGACCGGAGCTACTCTGAATCTCACAAGCAGATCAGGAGGAGTTGGAGGCCCCATTAGATGGCCGTAGATGGCTCACTTATGCTTGACTCTTTTCATTTTGCAATCCAGAATCGGTCTTTCCGCAGAGATCAGAAAACAACACTTATCACTCTTCTCTTAAAAAAGGGAAAAAAATCCTCTTGAGTGCTCTAGTTTCAGACCAATATCCCTAGTCACAACTGATCTCGATGTATTTGCCAAGGCTCTCGCACTGCACTTCGAAAGAGTCATTTACACATTAGTTAATGCAGACCAGACAGGATTTATCTGAGGGTGGCTCACATATGATAACATAAGAAGGCTGCTACATATCATAGATGGCGCAGACGGCTATCAAAATCCATATGCAGTATTTTCACTTGATGTGGAGAAAGCCTTTGATAGGCTAGACTGAGAATATATGTGGACAGTATTGAAACACTTTGGGTTTAAGCAGAAATTTGTTGCAATGATCAAAACATTATGCTATTTCTACTTTGCAAGTGTCCTAGCAGGGGTTAACCTGATTTCTCAACGTTTACATTGCAGTGTAGAACAAGGCAGGGTTTCCCGCTTTCTTCTCCCTTGTTTTGCATCTCTATATACAGCCTTTAGCACAAGCCATTAGACAGTCCACAGTTTCTTCGATAACAGTTTGTGGTCAAAATCATATTATGGGGGGGGGGGGGGGGGGGGGGGTTACTTATGTTGTCAGGGGTTTGCATTCTGTAGGGTCTCCTATGGCAAATTGATATTGAGTGAGGGACCAGACAGAGAGTGATTCAGAAGACTCTTATCACTGCAAGGAAAAAGTTCACTCTGCCAAGGATAGGGTTGCCAGGGTCACTCCTTGGAGCCCAGCCTTGGGGAGGTGCTCAAGGGAGAGTACCTGGTGACCAGGCCTTTGCTCATGGAGCAAATATATGCAGACCAGCATGGCTGTGCTGCAGCCCAAAGAGGAGATATGGAGCTGCCCTCCTTATGCTCACAACCTGCAGGAGTGCAGTGTGTGACAGCTAGCGGCCAAGGTCAGAAACTCTGGTGAACTGATTCCCAGCTGCTGAATCTGGCAATTTGGAATGTCACCTCTCTGCTAGTGCGTGAGGTTGAGTGATACTAGCGAGATATAACCAGGCTCACCTCAGTGCAAGGCTTGGGCTCTGGAACCGGTCTCCTGGAGTGGGGCTGGATTCTGCCACAGTAGGCAGTTTCCCTCAGTGAGAGGCAACAGGCTGGACTGGGTACCTTAGCATCCTCTCGGCTTGCTGCCTGTATGTTGGAGTTGGAGGGAGGAACAACCTGCTTGATCTAAACTGTAGTGGTGTTCTATAAATGGATTTCTGTAAGAAAACAGTTTGTCCATAACAAACGCCAACTTCAAACACAAGGGTGTCCATAATTGCATGTGGCACCAGAACATTCGAGCTTGCAGGTTAATAACCGGTTTTGTAATTGTATCATCAGATCTGCAGCCATATGTTCTGGACACTCAGGTGAAGAGAGGGCTGTCATCAGATGCTGGACAGACCTGGCACACCTAGCTGTATAGTAATGGTACATTGGGAATGCCTGAGAGAGGCCCCAGTCTGCAAGATCTTCAACTTCCATGTCTGATAGAGCTTCGACAGCATTCTGAAGGTAGCATGGGACATTGAGTAGAAATGAACATTGTTCAGCACCTCTCCTGCTGCGGCTGCTGCACTGAGCTGTGGCTCCAAGATGATTGGTTTCTGTTGTGGTGGTAACCCCTTAACCAGCTGGTGGACACCAGAGGTAAAGGGAGCCATCAAGATGAAGAAGGAGTCTTATCAGGAAAGGTTAGCCTGTGGGACTTTGGAGGCAGCCGATAAGTACTGGCAGGCCAAGCGGAACACAGCTTTCTTCAGCAGTGGCTGAAGAAAAAAAAACGTGTGGGAGGAGTATGGAGAGGCAATGGAAAAAGACTTTTGGACTGGCTCGAAGCAAATCTGGCAAGGTCAAGGCAACAGGGAGTGAAAATAGGCATCCCTTTCTTCATCGCACCTTTCTGCAGTTCTGACAGTTGGCTAAGAAGTAGCAAGCTGCCCATACCTGAGTTCTTAGAAACTGCAAGCAAAGACTGCCTGAAGAGGTGAACCAGAGAAAGAATCAAGGAAAACAAAACTTTCTCCACTGAACCATCTAAGGTGTACTCTCATCCAAGGCTAGAGATGGAGTAATATTGGTTGAGGATATAGTCAAAGAATCCAAAACACATAACAACAATGCTCAGTGGCTAGTGAATCTAACAGCAAGTCAGAGGACCCAGTAACAATGAGAGTGGCAGACATACCAAGAAAGTGTCTCAAGCATGAAGCATGGACAGCACGATCAGGGCTCCATAAGGGGTAGAAAAGTAATGATGACTGACTCTGAGGGCTTGTGACTGACAGAGCCCTAGAAAATAGTAGAACTCTCACATAAATAATTTTTGTAAAGAGTCCAAAACAAAATGTCCACCAAGAGCACTGGAGCTCAGGGAATGGTCCAAAACCCAACATCCACCAACAAGACTGCAGCTCAAGGAACAGTTCATTATAAGTTTAGGAGGTCGGCCGCGTAGAAGGCACCAGCAGCGACAGAGCAGGTCCAGAGGCCGGCCACGCGGAAGGCAGTGGAAGCCAGAGGTGGTGGTGCTGCAGGCTGGATGGATCCCTCGGAGGCTCCAGCAAAGACTGGAAGCTGAAGCAGTCTCTCGGACCCTCCAGCGGAGGTAGATAGCTGACGGGCCTCTCAGACCCTTCAGCAGAGGCTGAAGACGAAGGCTGGGCGGGCCCCTAGGACCCTCCAGCAGAGACTGAAGACGAAGGCTGGAACGGATCTTTGGACCCTCCAGCGGAGGTAGAAGGCTGAAGCGGCCCCTTGGACTCTCCAGCGGATCCAGACAGCTAAACAGGCCACTTGGACCCTCCAGCGGAGGCAGACAGCTGAACGAGCCCCCCGGACCCTCCAGCGGAGACTAGGAAGTGCTGGCGGGCTCTCCAAAACCCCCAGCTGATGAGGCAGACGGCGGCATGGGAGCCATGGAGTGCTGGATTGGCTCACCTGAGCCTCCAGCAGGAGCAGATGCAGGACCAGAAGGTGTGGGGACACCTGGCTGTATGGGTAGCTGAATTGATCGTTGAGCGGAGGACTGAGCTAGAGGCGACTGAGCTAGAGGCGAATGAGCTAGAAGAGACCGAGCTAGAGGAGACTGGGCTGCTAAGGGTGACTGAACATGTGATGCAGCTAATGGCTGCTGAGCAGGAGGCAGAACTAACAGTTGCTGAGCAGGAGACAGAGCTACAGGGGACTGAACAGGGGACTGAACAGGAACCTGAGCCGATAACAAAGGTGATGGTGGAGGTCAGAATGGAGCTAGTGGTGGAGTAGATGACCGAGCTGAAGGCCGGGCGGCTGGCTGAGCTGAAGGCCGGGCGGCTGGCTGAGCTGAAGGCCGGGCGGCTGGCTGAGCTGAAGGCCGGGCAGCTGGCTGGGCTACAGGCTGAAGTGGTGGTTGTGGTGGAAGTGGCGCAGGTGGTTGAGTGACTGACTAAGCTAGTGACTGATTAAACCAAGCAGTGAGGGTTTCTAGAAGTGTGGCTGAGACCTCCTTGCCTGGGCTGCCCATCCAAAACAGTTCAAAACAGAGCCTCGCTCTCAGATCTGTTATTATTTGCTTTAGTCTTTTAATGTTCAAAAAACTGATGGAACAGGTAGGGGATGGCAGGAAGTGATCGAAAAACACTACCTGTTGAAGCCTCTTAAAATTGTCATGGATTACGCTCCTGCAGTAATCCCGCAGCTGCTCTAGCCATTCCTCCTCTGAGGCCAAATGTGAGTCTACTGGGCCCATTTTGTGGTCACGTCATTCTGTCATGGTATGCTGTGTGCCGGCAGGAGAAGAGGACCTCAAACGCTGGACTCACAGTGAACTAAAAGAGGCAACTTTATTGCACCGTGGCAAAAACTCCAAACATAAACTCGCAAAAACAGACCTAAACTGAAAACACAAAGCGAATAACAAAACACTAGGAAAACCTAAAGACAAGCGACTGGGAGCACGGAAGAAGAACACACAGCAAGTTGAGGGTACGGCGAGATGCTGAACACTGGAAGACACACACTATAAATACACATGAGGGAATGAGGAACAGGTGGGAACACAGCCAGAAGAAATGAGACCTAACCAGACAGAAGCAAAACTAGAACACTGACATAAGACATAAACCTTCAAAATAAAACAGGAAATCCACAGACTGCCAGCGATTCTACCTAACACTGAGCGCTAGAGCAGTCAGACTGTAGGGTGGCTCTGTCAAAGGTGAATTTTGGGTTTCAAGCAAGAAAAGAGAAAAAGGTGGAAATTAAACTCATAGCCAAGTTCATATGAAAGAAACCACTTGACGTTCCTATTGCTTACAGAAAAGAATAACAATAATATGCAAAAAATACTAATAATGTTATTATTCAAAATATTGAAATGTAAAAAAAAACAACAAAAAAATCTGGGACTCTCCACCATTTGACCCTAGAACTGAAAAAGCTTCTCAGAAGAGAGGTGAAACGTCTTCAAGCAACTTAAAGAAGTCCGGACGCTTTTCTTTCCAAGCTCCTTAGACCATTCCAGGTATTCTTACACCCATTAACTGCCATATTGTAATATTGCAAGCAATCCCATATTCCCTTTAACTCTGATGTATACCAAGCAATCTATTATTCTCAACAATGCTCACAACAAGAGTCAGTAGCAGAATATACTATTTGGCATTGTCAGAGAAGATTTGCCAAGGGTTTTCTTTTTCTTTTTTTAAATAGGTGCAACTCACAAACTCTGCTGCGCAGTTTCGCTCTGTGCAGAATGTTTGAGGGGTTAGCTGCAAGCAGCAGCCACCCTACTTTAAGACCCATTATAGTTTGCAGCTAAGCACAGGCTGAGTTTTGGCTGTTAAGTGCATGCTCAGAGTGAGGCAAGATGGCTAGCGTTTTCCCTTGTTTTCCTGAAGCCCTACACTTGATAGCTACAACAATGGCCTCTCCTTAAGGCTTCTCATTTCTGTTTTGAGCTTGGATTCATCCTACAGATGAGTGAGATACCCAGTGTTGGGAAGGTTACTTTTAAAATGTATTCCATTACAGAATACATGCCCCAAAATGTATTCTGTAACGTATTCCGTTACATTACTCAATGAGAGTAACGTATTCTGAATACTTTGGATTACTTAATATATTATCATGCTGTTTACAACTACATGAATGTACTATTGCTGTGATTTATTACTGTTACTGAAGGTCCGCGGCTCCGAACCGTAGTAAAGGGACCTCTGACTAATACGGTGGGTTCGTGTCGGGCTCGTAGCTGAAAAATAGCTTTACTTTGTTGTCTGGGTCAACTTTGCTTGCGAGAGACAGAGAGAGGCGTTGAAAGGCTGCTCCAACGGAACTTATTGTTTCAAGAGGAAAACACGAACACGGTGTACAGTCGAGTCTTAATAGCTTACTTACAGCTGGGCTCGTCAAGCACTCTTCTTGGCTGCAGTGGTTATTATTATATTTACATGCTTCCAGCTCCCGTTTTTGCTCGATGACAGCTCGTACTTTTCCTTTTTCTCCCTCCCTCGCTCACAGACACATAACGGGTATGGCAGTCCATTCTCCCTGCAGCACGGACTACACTGCCTATGATGCTACATTCTTTAGAGCTATGCCTGTAGCATTCTGCCTATTAGCTTAGCACAACAACAACAAAAAGGCCTCTCTCACCCAGGAAACACGCAGAGAGAGAGAGAGAGCGTCACCCTGTAACCATGGCAACCGTAACGCTGCCGCCTGGAACAACAGAACGTAGCTGTCAAACAAAACCCAAACAGTCCTGACCCGCCACAATATGAAACAGGGAAGTACCGCCGTGTAATCCATTTATTTCAACAAAGTAACTGTATTCTAAATACCACCTTTTTAAACGGTAACTGTAACGGAATACAGTTACTCATATTTTGTATTTTAAATACGTAACGGCGGTACATGTATTCCGTTACTCCCCAACACTGGAGATACCCTGTCATCCAGATGGCATTCTGGTGATTCATCTCACTTCATATGTGAGACTGCCACCTTCCCCATAACCTTTTTCGGATACACCCTCCCCTGGAGACAAAAGTATGGTTTCTCCTTTTCCTTTTCATGAACTGTGAAATGGAGACTGATCGGTTCTTTGGCTGCCGTAACTCTGCGATTGTGTGTTTTATTACATATACAAGGGACATTTTTATTTGATTTACTATTGAAACATTGTGCTATGTATGTGGCACAGTTTCTGCACTGTAAAATCTAATTAGTTCTCAGAACTTAAAAAAACTATGCAGACTCGTTGCCTAAAAAAACGTAAAGCTTACTTAAGAAAAGGGGTCAAGAAAGGGGCTCTCTGAAAATTCTAAATTCTAAATATAAACCATTATAAATGCCCCCTTCACCAATACCCGCTGTTCTTTCTCATTTTCATGCTAACACCCTCGTCGTCAACGACTGGCGAACTTTCTAAGAGCTTAAATCCTACTCACCTTTTTGGCTCATCACCATGGATTCCCTGTTGCTCAGCCCATCGGACCAAGATCTTACTCTTTCTCCACCTGATTTTCCCCAGGCAGTCCTGGATCTGCAGCCTGAATTTCCTAGCGGGGCTGCCGCAGAGAGCCCAATTACTGCCGGCCTGTCCGGGGAGCACTTCAGCGGCCGTCTCGTCACTCGGCCGTCAGGTCCGCCATATCCATTCCACCCAACTCCTCTCAGCTCGATTCAGCAACACATTGCTCATCCCCGCGAAACTACGACCTCCGAACCGCTTCTAGAGGACGACCCACCCCCAGCAAAAGTTCACGGTGGAGCTCCACTCCGGATCACTCTGAGACGCGTCTTCAGCCCCAAGGAGCATCTCGGATATCCTACCAATCTCAGCATCCAACACGTCGCCATTCAAACGCCCAGGTGAGGTCTTCCAAAGACTCTTTCCCATCGAAGACCTCAGACTGGACCGTCGCCCGTCTTCAACGAGTTTTGAAAGAGAGAGGCATGCGCTTTTGCCAATCTAACAACAAGGCTACATTATTCCATTTCTTCTTAACATCTCAGCGCCCCCGCTCTCATTCACCAAACAGAGGCTGTATCCCAATTCAGGGTCTGCAGCCTTAAAGGCCGCATTTTAAGGCGATTACGTCACCGCGACGAAGGCTGTCCCAATTCGAAGGCTGCTAAAAAATGCGGCCCTCAAATGTATGGAAGAAATATAGTATCATCAGAATTCAAGTATTTTTAGACATTGAATTTATAACACTAAATTTTTATCCTCCAAAATTGACCTGCAAAAAATTCACCTGCAAAAAATTCACCTGCAAAAAATTCACCTGCAAAAATTCACCTGCAAAAGTGATGAACCTTTGACCCAAGCCAGAGCAATCGGCACTAGATCGAGTCGAGCGGCTCTCAGCCAATTGAATTACGCTGTTTGATCACATGACACCGTTAGCCAGCAGTGTGTCTCCTAAAAGAGAGCTGTTTAAAGGTGAGCGATTAAGTTTTTCTCCTAAATAGAGATCATACAGAACGCCTAGTCCTACTTAAAATCCCATTTATTTTCATTTTATTTTATCATCTACTCGAACTAAGGAAAACGTTTGACTAACTCAAAGACAATTTCCTCGCCTCCCCTGCCTGTCTGCAGAGGCAGTTTTGAATTTAGGAGCGCCAAGATGGCAGCGGCAAACCCTGGCGGTTCTCCGGTAAGTATATTGTTTTTTATCTTCAAGTTTGTCTTTTGAAACGTTAATTTTTATTTAAATCCGTTGCTCACGTATAAAGTACACAGACGGGGTCTTTGCTCAACTCGTCTGAGGCGTGTCTCACTAAGCGCTACATGCTAGCATCTTGCTAACCGAGCTACCCTTTACATCATAGGTGTCAAACTCTGGCCCGCGGGCCAAATTTGGCCCGCAGCCTAATTACATTTGGCCCGCGAAGCCATACCAAATTACTATTAGAGCTGGCCTACTGGTATTATACAGCTAATATATATATTGTTTAGTATTAAGCTTTGCTTGTTCCATATTCAGTTTTCCAGCAAAACTTATTTGAGTCCATAAGAAAGATTCATTCTTATATCTGGAGGAAGATTTTTTTTTTTCAATAAATATTAATGTTAGCCCGCGACTTTGTTCCAGTTTTGAATTTTGGCCCACTGTGTATTTGAGTTTGACACCCCTGCTTTACATGCTGTGCTTTAGAAAATAGGATACTCGTTAAAAAAAAAATACTCCGCAGATATTGATAGATAGACGAAGACTGCAAATATAATGTTGGAAACGAGAACGGCATTTGGTGAAGGGGTAAAATACACCATGAATAAAGCCATAGAGTGAATGGCTGCCATGGTTGCAGAACGGCCTGATTTAATGACAAGAAAGGGGAAGAGTGAGGTGAAGTGAACCAAAGCTACAAAACACGGTCAGACAAGGCGGCAAAAGGGCAGTGATCTGTCCGTCAGTATGAAGTTGGTGTGTGCTTTGGTGAACAAAAACTCGAGACCGGTAGCAGGAAGATGGGAGACTCGTGTTTCACTGGAATAGTGGTGAATTAAAACATCCTTTGTTGGGGACATTTAGGTGTAAATGCATCCATACAGGCGAGACAGAGGCAGACCAGACAGTGAAGAAAACAAGGCAAACATTAGAAATATTAAAACGGAAATATAGGATTAATATAACATACAATTAGGGAAAATGTAAGGAACACAATGTAAATTATATTGTAAAGTCATTAAAACAGCATACTCTGATTAAAAGAAACATGTAATTGGGTAGGATGATAATAATAATAATAATAATAATAATAATATTAAAAAACGTGTACAAGATGGGTATGTATACTTGTACCCAGAATTTAACAACTATAAAGTTGTAGCATGCCAGACCATCTTGATTGAATGCAACTTCGCTCCACACAAGTTTTATGGTAGACATATTCATATGGTTATCTAATAAATGATTAATTCTTAGATTTTATTGAACGTTAATTTATAAATTGTTTCTGTCTTTATGTGTTTGTTTCAGAATATGCAAGATGAAATTATACAGTCAGCAAGACACTTGCTGCAGTTACTGACATCATCCAACCAAACTGCTGCTGTTGCTGCTGTGATGAATCAGAATACAAGGTACTTTAGCAAGACTTTTAAGTTAATGCTACATTTAACTAAATTGTTAAATTAGTTAAAAAAAAAAAAAAAAAAAAAAAAAAAAAATATATATATATATATATATATATATATATATATATATATATATATATATATATATATATATATATATATATATATATATATATATATATATATATATGTGTGTGTGTGTGTATATGTATATGAAAGAATATGATTTTGTTTCTTGCAGAGAACAGAGTCAAGGTGGCCAGGGTACCAGCTTGATCAACCCTGAAAGACCATCCCTTCAGCAAGAAATGACCAGGTGAAAAAGTCATAAACTAAACACTCTGCATGAGCATGGAATTTAGGATGCAACTTTATATCTTACCGGCTCTACACTCAGGGCTTGAATTACAACAACAGTCAATCACATAAAAAAATACTTTTGGTAGTTCTGAGTCTGTCACGGATCTGGCTCGGTTCGACCCAGTATTTTGAGTTCTGATGTTTTGGTTTATTTTTGAATGTTTGTGTTTTTCGGGTGCTATTATTATTATTATTATTATTATTATTATATTTCCATGTTTCTGTGTATACTGCAGTGTTAGTGCTGTGTTGAATTTGTATAAACAAACTAAAAAAGCAATTCATAATAGTCGCTTTTAAATAATTTTGTTAAAATCTTTGTGATAGGTCTTTTCCTGGTATTTTCTCAAGAGGAAAGGGAAAAAGGCGATTCCCTGCTACATCTCTGGTGCCTGCTAAGAAGCCTAAACCTCTTGAAGTGGTATTTTATTTGCTCCCAAAACAAATGGAGAAGACCCCAACAGAACATGAAAAATATATCCACACACAGGCAGGGATGGGTCAAAGAACAGCACATCTTGATGAGAGCACAACACATGAAGAGGTATAAACTTATTCTTTTTATTCACTGATCAAAACTGAGAAGTTTTTGCTTAATAAAAGTGTTATTGAAGGTGACCATCACTGCAAGTCACAGGTGGCATTTACAAAAAATAATAATATTATTGGATATTCATCATTAATCATGAAAATAGAACTGTAAAGTTTGGATTGAAAAAGATTTTTTTTATTATATCCAGTTTGCACTGTAAATGCATGGTTCTTTTACCGTTTCTTAGTTTATACAGGGCTATAATTAATGTTAAATGTGTAATTTCTTTAGACTCAGAGATTGTATTTGTATTATTGCTTTCAGTTAAGGGATGCCCTGAATGATTTGTTTCCCAAACTGAAGGAGGTAACAGGTGGCTGGCTGCTGTTCAAACCTGGGGGTGTGTATGAATTCTGCACTATGTAATTAAACTAGAAACTGATGCTGCTGTTTAATCAGTACTTTTAGGACAAGTTCGGTTTCACCGCATGTTGTGAATTCCTAATTCTGAGTAGTGTTGAAGATACTTTTTTTTTTTTTTTTTTTACTTTTCTTGAGGCATTGGATATATTTCATGATCAGAGTAATCTGCTGCAATTTGCTTTTATACAGGTGGTTGGGGAAGCCGAAAACTCTCTCTGGTTCCTCCAGCTGATATTGGCTATACAGGGACAATCCTAAAGGTTGCCAGTCGTGGGGGTAAAAACGTATATATATTGCTCCTATTCAAGAGGAACTTAGCAATGACCCTGTACCACTAAGTGATGAGTCCTTCAGATGCATGCCAAAAGCAAAATGCCAGAAGTGTGGCATAGGTGTTCCACTGCAACTTCTGTCAGAACACCTAAAATCCTGTCCTCCTTTGGAAACTCCCAGTGAAAGTACTGTGGTGAATTTAGATGGTGATGAACCTACAGAAAAGGAATGTAGGTTTTTTGACAATTTCATACTAACATATTACCCAAAAGCATAAAGTGTTAAGAGCTAGCTAGAAGGAAAAAATAAACTTTGTCCTTTCAAATTTATTGCACAACAGCACCACTGCAGCAGTGTCCTGTCTGCACAGATATGTTTCCCTCTGACTGCATTGAGCTGCATGCCTCTTCTTGTGGAGAAAGGTATTTAGCAAGAAAAATTTCAATTTTTATTGTCATTGGATTTAAGCCTTGACTGAAATTTAACAACATATTTTGATAGTAGCTCACGAAATGAAAAGGGGCATGAAGATACAGTAATTGAGGAAGGGCTAGCAGATATGCCAGGACCATCTGGAACTACATGTGAAGTCAGGGATGGTAGGTCAATCATTTAGTCACAGGTTATTTAAGGAAGGTGTTGATTAGTAACAATCAACAGCTAATGTGAACAAATCCCAGAAATCAAACCATTAGTTTGTATCCATTCAAATGGATCCATTCTTATTTTTGATAGCCTCATATTCAAACTACTTTAGACAATCCTTCAAAGGATAAAACATAATCTTTTTGTAATAGTATCTAGATAGAAGTTGATATACAGACTATATCCAATTCTAACCACTTCTATTTTCTTTTAGACTGGTTAACTGTTTTGGACTCTTCAAAGGCCATATATGAATGTGCAAAGAATGCTTTGGACATGCATGAAATGGAGAGCCCATTACGTCTCACAATGGACATCAGACAAACTGTAGCTGATCAGGACATGGCCCTCATCTCATTCTACAAGAGACCCAATGTTGAATGGGCACGTTTTGGAGTGCAGGCTTGAGGGTAAATTTGCTGAAAATGATACATAAATATATCTTGAAATAAATATTTGTATTCATTATTTTATTTTGGTGATCTAACAGGGGATACAGCTATTGGACAAGGAGTAATACGTTTTTTCTTATCAACATGCATGGAGAAGCTGATGTCTGGTTTTTGCATCAATTTTGGTTAGTTTGTTTTTGGTTGACCATACCTATGTTTGATGATCATTATATTGTATAACTTTTCATAACTTAATTGTCTGTTTATTTTGTGACAACCTCTGTATTGTGTGGAAGTAATTTTTTTTTTCTTCTTTCTTTTCATTTATCTCATAGCGAACGCTAATGTTACTCCACTTTTTGAGGGAGAGCCAGGCCATTACATACCATCAGCATCTCACTTTCTTGTGGAGAGTGATATGTTCCTTATGGCAGGGAGGATGGTAGGGCACTCCTTTCTTCATGGAGGCCCATGCCTATCTGGACTTAGCCCAGCCGTTGTGCATGTCCTACTTGGTGGTAGTCCTGAAACTGCCACAGTTGCACCCGAGGACTGTCCAGATCTAGACCTGAGAGGGACAATTCAGCTTGTAGGTTTTTATGTTTAAATGAGGGAACGTTTATACATTGCCCCTTGTGAGTGACATGTCTAACCTAGACTAAACCTTGTCTTTTGTTAATATTTTTTATGTATGAGGAATTAGGAATTTATAGTTCTTGTTTCTGTCTGAATTACTGTCTTATGGGTTACAGCTTGAAGGGCAATCCAAGCTGTCGGATGAAGAGAGAAAACGTGTTCAGGATCTGGCATATGCATGGGACCTCCCCCCCTTGACAGAGAACAACAGGAGATGGCAAGTTATCCAAGTGTGGGATAATCCAGTTTTGAGATCCCTTCTCAGACGCCTTAACGCCCACTCACATCCTGGGCCATCTGACCTCAGGAATTCGCATGATAAGGTGGGGCCAGGTTTCACAATGAACTCACCCGAAACTCTGGCTGATTGGGACCCACACCCAGTTCCACACCTTGGCTCAGGCGATTAGAGGATCATCAGGGGGTCCTTTTGTCCCACCATTTGACCTTAGAACTGAAGAAGCCTCTCGGATGAGAGGTGAAACGTCTTCAAGTAACTTAAAGAAGTCCAGACGCTTTTCTTTGCAAGCTCCTTTGAGTATCAAATAATAAACTTAGCATAAAAAACCTGTATTCATTTTTACAAATAAAATGCACAAATACTAAAAATGAGCATATTCTTGTGGACACAACTTGTGGACCATACATCTTTACTGCAGTTTTTCTTTATAGTCTTGTAAAAATAAAACCGCTCGAAAAGCCTGATTTACATGTAGAAAACGATTTTGTAGATCTGAAGAGAGATGTAGATATAATAAAGACATAATGACTAAAATACATTAGTAATTCTTTGGTAATACACATTTTCTAATTATAGATTTAGCCATTAATGTTGTTCTATTTTCATTTTTTGTTTGAGACAGTTTCTTCTTTTAAAATACAGTCAAAACTATGTAGAGGTTTGGGGATCCAAGTGAACACAAAAAGCACAAAACATGGATTATTATAGAAATTTATTCAAGGAATCAAGTCATGGACCATAAGGCTAAGTGGGTGATAGTGAGCTAAGAACAGGTGTGACTAATTAGATAAAATATGGCTATAGGGAAGGGAACTACCCAAAACAAGAAGAGACAAAATCCATGGAAATCTGAAGAATTCAGAATTATAAATATGACCTGAACCCAATAGTACCTGGAATTAAAACCAAAAACATGCTAAAATAAAATCGGGTATTAGGGGCACAGTGGGCTAAGAACTAAGAGTCGCCAAGTAAAAATGAATTACAAATAATTAAACTGAGAGACAACTGTTACTACTTTATTTCAGTTACTAAGTTATGTTGAGCAAGACATTATTTGGTTTCACAATGTGCAGCAGTATTTTTGAAGGGTATACTTTGTTCTGTTACAGGTCCTTCTTCAGCGGATCGTGTGGCCTGAAGATGAAGATGACTGTCCTCTTCAAACTAAATGCAGAATCACAGGCTACATGAGGCATTTTATTCTAAATGGTAGGTTTGCCATTTTGCAGAAGGGGAATACCAATAGGCAGCACGGTGGCACGGTGGTTAGCACTGTTGCCGCACAGCAAGAAGGTCCTGAGTTCAATTCCACCATCAGGCCGGGGTCTTTCTGTGTGGAGTTTGCATGTTCTCCCCGTGTTTGTGTGGGTTCCCTCCGGGTACTCCGGCTTCCTCCCACCGTCCAAAGACATGCAGCTTGTGGGGATAGGTTAATTGGATAATCCAAATTGCCACTAGGTGTGAATGTGAGTGCGAATGGTTGTCTGTCCCTGTGTGTTTGCCCTGCGACAGACTGGCGACCTGTCCAGGGTGTACCCCGCCTCTCGCCCTATGACAGCTGGGATAGGCTCCAGCGCCCCCCCGCGACCCTGAAAAGGATAAGCGGAAGCGAATGGATGGATGGATGGGAATACCAATATTATTGCAATGTTAAAAATATATTTTGTTTGGATTTCTTCGAGGTTGTCAAAGCTCAATGCTTAACTATACACTTTCTTTTTCTTCACAGCAACACCAAGTGAGCTGACAAATCTCCTAAAATTCTGGACTGGATGGGAGATTGTGCCAAAAAGTCTCACAGTGGAGCTAGTAGATGGCAGACATCCAACTGCTGCCACCTGCTAGGAGACCTTGCGCATTCCATACCACTACAAGGACTATTTAACTTTTAAGGAAGACCTGATTGCCTGCTCTGAAACCTGCCACTCAGGGTTTGGACTCATTTAAGTGAGTCATTGCCATAATGCAAGGTAGTGGTGTACAAGTCTCTGTTTAAGATTTGGAATATAAATGTTCACATCTACTGGGCCTCTCTGATGCCATTTACTCTGTGCAGGCAACATTGGTTCTTGGTTCAGTTCTCAGTTGTAAATCCCTTTAAGTAGTTCTTAAAACTGTCTTGAAAGTTTACCTTGTCACTGACATCTTACATGCATCTTGATCAAAATAAAAGGACAAGATTGACTTACTGTGCTGTTTTAATTTTGAAACATTCCTACCATCAGCCTTCAGTCAAATATTGCTTTACAACATAACATTCAAAGTGACAAGCAGTTTCCATTTAGTTTTCTGAGTGAATCAATATTTTTAAGTTCCCTCTCCCCTAATTCTTCAGTATTTACATTACGAAGCTTTACTAAAAATTGTTACTTATAGCGAAGTTTATAGTTTGAAACAGTTGGTGAACCCTGTGGAATCTCAGATTTCAGCACAATTTGAAGATCAGATCCCATTTCATGACCAAAGTCACAACAATAATCAGAACTGCTTATACACAATTATGTTAATGAAAACACCATGAAAATTCTTTGAGTTGGTTTAGTTTAAGCAGACTGATTGTCCAGATGTCCGTGATGAAGATCAGATTACATTTCATGACCAAATTGTGCAGAAATCCATGAAATTCAACAAGATTCACAAACTTTTTCCTGCAACTGTATGTAGCTTTCCTATTCTAAATGAATTGCTGACAAAACTGAACAGCCATAATGTAGATGTCCGCACCAAAGGACTGGGATGCCGCTCTTGGATTAACAACGCCCTGTAAAGTTGTCATTTGTTCTTCTGTCAATGGACAGTCAGTGTTCGGAACAACAATGCTTGAATGGTTATGGCAAGATAGGCCACTGTCCTCCCAGTCAATGTCTGGAATCTGGAAGCCCTGCAACGAACAAGCAAAATTAGGAAAGAATAATTGTATATAGGAATCAATGAGTACTAAAAATGTGCACCTTTACCGGTGTGTTTTCTGGAACAGGAACAGGGTGACCCAACTCCCACAGCTGGTTGGGACTCATGTTGTTTTCTGTTCGCAGCAGATGGTTGTCCCATCCACTGCAAAATGTATTCAAATCATCCTCCAGTCGAGGAAGAAAGACGTAATGGCAGCAAAAGAGGTGTGCAGCATTTGAAATGTCAAGAAGGCCCTCTTCCTCAAGGTTGTGAAGAACATCGTAGTAAATGCATGTAACGGCCACCCAGAGGTCTCTCCACAGTCGCTCTATTCTGAAATAATATATAAAAAATATTTAATTAGGTATGGCTTTTCTTGGTGTGTATGAGAAATTCCCTGCTTGTTTCTAACCCTACATAAAATGTGTGCATGACAACAGTAATAATACATTATCAGGGCATGTAGGAAGGACCCAGGCATATCACTTAAAAGGTGCCAAAAGGGTTCTGATGATCAGTGGCAACATGAGATGACAACCAGACCATTAACACAGAATGAACATTCATGGAAGGAAGGAACAGACTGGAAAAGGTGCGTGAATAACTAAAAAATAGGGCACATTCCTGAAGGCTCTTTGGGGTTTGTAGGACCTGTCCAATATTTTCTTCCTTGAGGGGTAAATAATGGAAATTGAAAGAAAAAACAACAACAAAAATCGCCAAAAAAAAGAAGCAACACCTGACACATATCAGACAGTATATCCTGCTGGATAGGGCACTGTTCTCTAAAGACATTTTACTACAAAACTTTTTCATAAAACTATACCCTTTAAATGTATGTATTTTTAAATAATGGAAATAAAGCTGCAACACCTTCCATCTTATGTCAGAAACATTTGAGGTTGACAGTATTTTATGAGAACAAACCTTTGATTGTGCACACTCTTTCCTGAAATGAAACTGCCTCTTCCTGTGCCACGAACAGTAAACATCAGCCGTGCAACCTCCACATTTTCCCCTCCATGGTCGCCACGAACCCTGAAAACAAAGAAAAGTACCCCAAAACATTCGAAGCTTTAAACAAACTTAGATCTGATAATAAAGAACAGCATATGCCTTAAGCAAAGTTTAAAAAAAAAAAATGTAAAAGAATCCTTAAAATCTTTCATTGCTACTGCTCTGGAATGCACTTTCCAGCATGTGTCAGTATGAAGTTTAATTTAACACAGCTGTTAAAACATTTTTCAGGATTTAACAGGGTAGTAATAATTACTTAGATTTATTGAATTTTTTTATTTATTCTTAAATATCCCCAAGTTACCATAACAAACATTTGAAATTAGAGATATATATATTGAGGGAAGTTAGAATCATCTTAAACAACTTTTAATGAAATATCCAAAGGTAGTCTTACAAAAGGTATGTAAGAAAATACCTAACCCAGAATAAAATGCATCACTTATCACCTGAGAGGAAAACCAAACTTCTCGACTGATTTTTGGAAGAATGCCAGTGTTGTTGATGCCAGATTGTTGGAAGCAGCACCGAGATACATAATCTTTAGAGGAAAAAGAACAATGAGCAACTTCCATGTAAATATTGCATTTGATTTACTTACTAAACTAAACTTACCTTACGAGAAAAGCCATCAATACCTCCAAAGATCACAATGTTATAGCTGAATGGGGAAAACATATTTTTTATCTATATTTGAATTATCACTTTGAAGTGTTTAAATGTAAGCAATGCAAGATGTAATTTATGTCTGTCCAGATGCAAATATAGTAACGAGTAAGATAACAAAATACAGTTCTGAACATTTGCAGCTGAAAAAATTCTCAGGAATATCTTTCATTTCAAAAGATCAAATAATTTACCGTATCAGTTGGTGATTTGTGTCAATATGCATTAGAGACTGTGGTCCTGGGACGGAATAAGCATGTCGAGCAATGCATCCCAAGGAAACCATCCTTGACACAACACCAGCTGTGTCAACACGGTGCATAGAACTTCGAACCCTTTGGTACTGGACTCTGTGTCCTCTGGCCTGAAGAAGTGCTTTCACCATCCGGTATCCAGCGTGAGGCTGCCTGGATTTTATGTCTGTAATGCATTGGTCCAACTCTTCATCTGACAGGCTGCTATAGAGTGCTTTGACTGAAAGATTGAACTCATTCATGCGTCGGAATATTGTGCTTCTGGACATTCCCAAAATTTTAGCAATGGCTGGGATGGACAAGTTCAGTTCCAGAAGGCTGTTAAGATGATAGGGGGAAAGAGCCATTCTTAGTCGCCCAGTAGGTCCCCACTCAAACTGAATGACAGCACTATGTAGATTCATTTTATCCTTTTCTCTGTTTATCAGAGTATGTAAACTACATAATGCATCTAAGAGGACAGGGCAAACCTCAACTTGACTGGACAAAGCTTGTAGAAAAACTAGTTCCTGGGTGCAAATGAAATCTAAAAAGTCCAGATCCAGGGGAAGGTGTTCAAGACAATGTTCTAAACGTGAACGCAGTCTCCGAAGAATATGATGTAGGAGAAGATCCTAACAGAGAGGAAAAAGTAGAATTATTTTTGTAATTTTTAAATCACCAACAAAAAGTGAGTTAAAAACACAATGTTAGTTACGTTAACTGAATATTCTTAGGCTATAAGATTCCAATGTTTATTTTATCATATTTCCTTATGGTTCTTTCAAAAAAGTTTATTTTGTAATTTATGCCATTTGTTGCAGTATTTTGATTTTCTGGTTAGGATTTTATTTATTCTTTTCTTACATCTTTTGTTTTAATAGCACAGTATATTTAAAAATTGAGCTCGCAAGAGAAAAAGCTTTATTTTCTATTTTATCTTTTTTATTTAAATGTTTTTGAGAACAAAGCCAAACCAAAACTTACTGAAGAAAGCTAGAACTTCTTGAGTTCAGTGTTCCCAAGGAATACTCTGAATGGATGAGAAAAAAATAAAAAAGAAAAGAAAACAGATTGCCCGGCAGCGTGTTTCATTTATGAAAAGGTCAGAAAATTAAATTTGATATTGTCAAATTTAATCCCTTTTGTTTATGAAACAGTGAGAATGAATTTCTTAATGGGTCGCTCAGTTTGGGGAAATTGCGGGTAGCCTGCAAGGGCCTCAACTTATCCATTCCCACAATGTGCAACAAATGGGCACAGCTGATCTTCAACAGTGGAACATCGGCCAGTTACTTCCAACTTTAACGCAGCTTGTAGTCTTGGAGAGCAGCATGCCAAAACTGCATGCACAACTTCTGCTAACAGTGGAAACAGATTGAGAAATCCATGCAAACAGATTCATAAACCGAAAGAATATTATTTTACAGGATTAATTATCATATCAGCCGCTGGCTGATCACAAACCCTGAGGGTGTATATGAGAAGCAAAAGAAGCAGAGGGAATATCCCGTTTAAGTTTAGATACTATTTGTAAAGATATTGACCATATTCTTTTCTGAAAGTGTGGATATAATGGATGGGGTAAGGTACTGGCATGCTATAACTTTATAGTTGTTAAATTCTGGGTACAAGTATACATACCCATCTTGTACATGTTTTTTAATATTATTATTATTATTATTATCATCATCCTACCCAATTACATGTTTCTTTTAATCAGAGTATGCTGTTTTAATGACTTTACAATATAATTTACATTGTGTTCCTTACATTTTCCCTAATTGTATGTTATATTAATCCTAAATTTCCGTTTTAATATTTCTAATGTTTGCCTTGTTTTCTTCACTGTCTGGTCTGCCTCTGTCTCGCCTGTATGGATGCATTTACACATTGCATTTTATGTCCCCAACAAAGGATGTTTTAATTCACCACTATTCCAGTGAAACACGAGTCTCCCATCTTCCTGCTACCGGTCTCGAGTTTTTCTTCACCAAAGCACACACCAACTTCATACTGACGGACAGATCACTGCCCTTTTGCCGCCTTGTCTGACCGTGTTTTGTAGCTTTGGTTCACTTCACCTCACTCTTCCCCTTTCTTGTCATTAAATCAGGCCGTTCTGCAACCATGGCAGCCATTCACTCTATGGCTTTATTCATGGTGCATTTTACCCCTTCACCAAATGCCGTTCTCGTTTCCAACATTATATTTGCAGTCTTCGTCTATCTATCAATATCTGCGGAGTATTTTTTTTTTTAACGAGTATCCTATTTTCTAAAGCACAGCATGTAAAGGGTAGCTCGGTTAGCAAGATGCTAGCATGTAGCGCTTAGTGAGACACGCCTCAGACGAGTTGAGCAAAGACCCCGTCTGTGTACTTTATACGTGAGCAACGGATTTAAATAAAATGAACGTTTCAAAAGACAAACTTGAAGATAAAAAACAATATACTTACCGGAGAACCGCCAGGGTTTGCCGCTGCCATCTTGGCGCTCCTAAATTCAAAACTGCCTCTGCAGACAGGCAGGGGAGGCGTGGAAATTGTCTTTGAGTTAGTCAAACGTTTTCCTTAGTTCGAGTGGATGATAAAATAAAATGAAAATAAATGGGATTTTAAGTAGGACTAGGCGTTCTGTAATGATCTCTATTTAGGAGAAAAACTTAATCACTCACCTTTTAAACAGCTCTCTTTTAGGAGACACACAGCTGGCTAACGGTGTCATGTGATCAAACAGCGTAATTCAATTGGCTGAGAGCCGCTCGACTCGATCTAGTGCCGATTGCTCTGGCTTGGGTCAAAAGTTCATCACTTTTGCAGGCGAATTTTTGCAGGTGAATTTTTTGCAGGTGAATTTTTGCAGGCGAATTTTTGCAGGTGAATTTTTTGCAGGTGAATTTTTGCAGGTGAATTTTTTGCAGGTGAATTTTGGAGGATAAAAATTCAGTGTTATAAATTCAATGTCTAAAAATACTTGAATTCTGATGATACTATATTTCTTCCATACAAATGCGTCCTTAATTTCCCTGAATTTTAAGGACATGGCGGTGTAGACTTCGTGGCCCAACATATCCCAGAATGCATAGCGCGGCGGTGGGTGTGGATAATTTTGCCGGCGAATGAGGGAAGCCCGAAGAGTAAACTTTAAGTAAGTACTGAATATTATGTCACTTATCTATGTGCATAGCTGGACTGGCCATCGGGCATACCGGGCATTTTCCCGGTGGGCCACTGGTGATTTTTTATTTTTATGGGCCGATCGAATTTTTTTTTTTTTTTTTTTGGAAGGGTATAAATAATGAAAGGTGTTGGATTGGCCAATTGGTCATGATGAACTCTGGGCTGGACCAATTACAGCCGAGGAGGTCGGATGCACCCTCCCCCTTGTTTAGCAATCTTATAGGCCATCCATCGGCTCTTTGTTACTTCGGAAACATGGCTGAAACAATTTCCACGACGTAATCCGATAACAACCGATCTCTTTACCCGTCGGCTTCCTGTGGCTGTCATGCAACAGGTGTTGTGCCAAAAAGTGATTGCCTGCCAAAAACTGATTTCCAATGTTTGCGTGTATTTTTATGCGTAATATCTATGTTGGTAAATAGACTTCGGTGAACAGCGTTTACAAAGGGGCTATATATGGAATTAAAAAATTATCTGTTTTTTCAAGTATCTTTACAACTCTGTGTTATTGTACTTACATTATAACCAATCCGGTCCTTTATCCCCACTTTAAATATTTTTACAAAACTATTGTAAAATTTGAGCCATTTCTGCTGTCCAACTACTTCTTACAAAAGACATTTTTTTTATGTTAATTAGACTTTTTTTTAACGGCATAAATAAAGGTTATATAAAAGTCACTGCCAAAGACTGATTGTGGCTTCTACCTTGTTACACTAATGTTGTTTGTATCTCAATATGACTTTATGTCATCCATGAGGGATGCATTTGACATATGTTTCACATATTATAGCCCAACAAGTTACTTATAGCAATTTAAATACAAGCAATCAGTTTTTGGCAAATACCGGAAATCAGTTTTTGGCAGACAATCACTTTTTGGCACAACACCGGCAACAGTTTCTTGCCATTTTTTGTGTTTCTTTTTATCGCTGTGTAACTGAGTTCAATTGAAAGCCTGCATGCGCTAGTACTGCTTGCCACAAGTTCCCAGAATCCTTTGCGGTTTTACCCCTGAATGACGTCACATTTTTGGTGGGCCGGTCTCTAGTCAAAATGCCCGGCCGATTTTTTGTCCCAGTCCAGCCCTGTCTATGTGCAAATGTTTAATAATGAAGAACATTAAAACATTACTGTTGGCCACATGTCGGCAAAGTTATGTGACATTAGTGACGTTTGTACTAACTTGGTTTTACAGCCTTTACTTTAAAATATACGCCGTTCAATAGCTGACCTTAATCTTACAGAGAATGATCAAAGCTCATGTAAAAACAAACAAACAAATGAACAAAAGATTTTCTCCTTCATTTCTGTCAAACAAAGCTGTATGAAACGTTTCCAGCTGGTAGTATCATGGTTGCTAGGCAACCTGGGCAGCGCAACGGAGGCCAGACCGTCCCATTTCACAAGCCTCGCACTTCCGGCCTTAGCGGTCTTTAAGTACGCGGCCCTTGAGGATCGTTGAGGCTGCGTACTTTAAGGCTGCAGAGCCTGAATTGGGAAACAGCCAGAGTTAATCCTCCTCCGGGCACAAATGAAGCCAACGCCTCCATTAATGATGCTTCCTCACTCCTTACAGCCTCACCCAGCCAGCAACGGCCGCATCTCGCCACCACATGCTCCCTCCTCGGCCGCTCCTCCTACTGGGCGCGGCACTCGGCCAGGGTTGCCAGTTCTGTGGTCTCTGATCCTTCCTTTGCAACTCGCCTCAGCACACCCTCTTGGCACTGGGTTGCCAGGTCCTCAGCCGCTCATTCCTCAGCCGAACTCTGCATCTAACCTCGGCACCGGGTTGCCAGATTCTCAGTCAGTCATCCCTCAGCTAAACTCCGCTGCTGACCTTGGCACCGGGTTGCCAGTTCCTCTCACCTCTGCTCCTTTCTACAATACTTCAGCTAACATTCCTACAGTCAGGCATCCGACCATACATCCCTCTAACCCAGCAGTTTTTCCTCGGTGAAGCTTTGAGCAGCACCTGGCCAAGCCTTTTAGCCTAGGCCGCATTTTTTCAGGCTAACATTTCCCAGTTTTTGCTGCCCTCAGCAATTCCTCATCCCAACCCACCGGCCCCAAAACCTTCTCCTGTATCCGCTAACCTTCGCCAACAAATCATTGGCGAATATATAGATTTAGCCAAGCTCATTCTTCCTCGTCTCACGCAGCCTTCTCTTCCCAGGGTAATCAATGGCCATGACGTTCCATCATTATACGTGGTACGGCCCCTTGTCAGGAAAAGAGCTCATTTCTGGTCCATCTTCTCAATGATTTCCTAGTCATCTCCCCTCCCACGTCACCGCCAGCTCACGGGTTATCCACTCTGACGTCAGTCTTCTCTGAACTCAGCGTTCCATTGTCGGACATCCCTAGAGTTCCTCGGCATAACCCTCGACACTAGGGGTATGTATTGGCAAGAATCTGGCGATACAATATCTATCATAATACAGAGACTATACGATATATTGCGATACTAAAAGCCAGACGATATTTGTGTTTAGGACTGCATTTAATTAGGAAAACTCACAGTAAACAGTCCAAACTGTTAAATGCTTGACATGAGCCATCTGAAAAAAAAACAACCACTCTCTCTCTAAGTTCAAAATGAATGGAGAAATTAACATCTGCCTTATGAGAAGTCATGTCAAATAAACAAACAAAAACTACTTTACTGAAATATCAACTATTTCTTTAACATGAAAAAAGGTAAACAATGTAACGCTGAGGTCTTACTTACTAAGTACTATGATTGTAAAATACTTATCCAAAAACTGCTCTATGAAGCATCAAAACAAAGCACTTTTTATGTGACCTTAACATAAACAAATATAAATCAAAAATGAAACTGCTTGAAGAATCCATCCAAGTAAACATTAACAAACAATGTAAAATGCTATTAAAATTAAGTGTTAATAAAATAAAGCACAGCTCTGCAATGTCCATCAATGGAACACTTTTAGTAAAACCTGAAAAAGGGAATTTACTCATTTAAATAAAAGTGCTTATGAGACTCAACCAAAATACCAAACATTCTCAAATCTGAGATTTTACATGTTATAGTGTTTTCTCAATGCTTATTTTTCAATTTCCAGATTTTTGTGCAGGAATACAAGCTGGTCGACATGGTCAGCTCTCAGGACACTTCTCTGTGCATTTACTATGTCTCCTGCAGAGGAGAAAACTCTCTCTGCAGAGACACTTGTTCCAGGAATGCATAGGAAACTCCTTGCCACTTTGGATAGTTGAGGATATTCCTGTTCATGGTCCTTCCACCAACTGAGAGGATTTCCTGTGAGAGGCAAAGGGGTCTCATCTCTATACCTCTTGATCTCAGCTGCAGCAACATCATGTTCTGATTTTGGTGCAGTATTGTCACTAGTAGAGGCAAACGTAGCTCCAAGCAAGTCCACCAATGCACATGAGCTCCTCTGTCTCTTTAGGGGTGGCCGAGGGATCGAGTCAAAGCTGTCTTTGTTATGTGGGTGATAAGCCTCCTCTGTGGCATTCTCTTCCTCCACTTGTTTGTCAGTCTCCTTATTCTTTTGCTCTGTAAAAACATCAAATTCAAATAGTATTAATGTCACAACTATGTCATCCATAGTGTCTCCTTCTCATTTACATATCTCTTTCCCAGATCTTCTGCTATGGCAGTCTTAATGTCCCTTACTGTCGGTGTATCATCAACACTTTCTTGTGCACCCATCACAAGCTTGGCATGAAGAGGAGCAATGATGGACAGGGTTGGCATGCTATCCTCTGACATCACCAGGGTGGCGTCCTTCATAGGCTTGAGTGCCCTGACAACTTCTTCTGCACATATGATGTCAGACTCACTTAATGTGAAAATTTCTTTTTCACTTCTCCTAACTTCTGCAGAAAGCAGAGCCGCACAGATGGCTGGTTGCTGTTCTAAAAATCGTTCTATCATATCATAGGAGCTGTTCCATCTTGTAATTACGTCCGTGATCAATCTGTGAGCTCGCAGCTGAAGGAGGCACTGTTTCTGCTTCAACTGATTGCTGGCTGTGGTGCTGCGCCTAAAAGAGGCTGTTACACGTCGGATCCTCCCGAGAAGTCGCACCACAGATTGTATTTTCAGTGCTTTCTGTGAGGCGAGATTCAGACTGTGTGCAAAACACTGTATGTGCGTTATGCCTGCAAGTCTAGCCGCGAGAGCCATGTTTGGTGCATTATCGGTAACAACAACAAGGTCCTTTGCGTTCAATCCCTATTCAGCCACAGCGTCAGTTAGTAACGCTGCAATGTGTTCACCTGTGTGACTGTCATGCATGGCTCGGGTTTGTAGTACATGAGACTGAAGGTTCCACTGGTCCGTTATGTGATGTGCTGTAACAGTTACGTACGATTCAGTGGCTCTCAAAGTCCAAGCGTCGCATGTCAAAGCAACTGTCTCTGCCGAGCTGAGAGAGTCCAGCACTGTCGCTTTGACTTCTTGGTACAACTTTGGCAGAGCGATGTCCGTGATGTGTTGTTGGGAAGGAACGGTGTAACGGGGCTCCAGCGTTTTAATAATATTACGAAATCCTTTATTCTCCACAACACTCAGAGGGCGCATGTCTTTGCAAATAAAAACAAGTACTGACTGCGTTATTTTTTTTGCACGAGTTGAAGTTGCTGGTAGTTTTGAAAAGTTAACTTTTTCAATTGTCCGTTGAGCGGGATCACCTCGTTTTGTTTTAAAATTAGCATTTGACGCTACATTGCTATGGTGTCTACACACGTGTGTTCGGAAATTTGTGGTGTTACCCGAATATTTGACTCTGGCGGTGCAGATTTTACAGACTGCATAGCTCTTGTCATAGTCTTTACTGCCTTCTTTTGTCCTAATTCCAAAATAAGTCCACACATCAGCTTTGAAAGCTGCTGGGGCCAGCTGTATCCTCTCCTCATCGGTCATCAGTTAGCTAGCACAATTGGCTACACATCCACTGTTCTACTTCGTTGGTTTTTGGCAAACTAGACGCTTCTACAGTTATCGCGAGACCTCGTTTTTCCGTAACGTAAAGGCGGTAAAAACTGCAAACAAGTGGCCGGAGTTTGAATTCCAACATACAAAAGAAATACACAGTAAATGCATGTAATTTTTTAATTAAAAAAACCGATAACACTGATTTAGAATATTGATTCAGTATCATTACATTTTAATGTATCAATATTTTTCTTACATCCCTATTTGACACTGAACATTTCCAGGCCTCCCTGCCTATCGAAAAGCTCAATTGCATTGCTCTTCTCCTCCAAAACATTCTCCTCGCTCCCACTTGCTCCAAACGACAGCTGCTCTCCCTTTTGGGACACTTAAACTTCACTCTACACATAATCCCTCAAGGCCACTCCTTTATCTCTTACTTGCTTTCACTCACAGCATCTAAACCATCACTCACTGACTCCATCACGCTGGATAGCTCTTCCACAGCCGAACTGCGTCTCTGGCAACTTCTGCTCACTAACTGGAACAGCATGACTTTCTTCTTTGACAATCAGCTGTCCTACCCACAAGCGGTCCCTCCCTTCGTCAGCCATTTTCAAATCTACCCGGTAGTCATCGCAGCCTTACTGTGTGGCCACGATTGGCCACGAAGCTCCATCCTACGACAACCAAGTTGACCTAGTCGTAGTCGACTAGCTCAACTAGCCAACTAGTTGACCTAGGAGATGCAGAACTCATCAGCATCTCCCGAGCATGCATATATATTATATATATATATATATATATATATATATATATATATATATATGTATATATTATGTCAGATTACGTGAAGTACCCTCAGAAGGTCTGCTAGATGATGTTAATGCAGCACTATGGACGATACCTACAGCCACGATTACCAACACTAACAAGCTGATCTACAATATGGCAGCAGTGATCAGTGAGATGCTTGGCTACAAGTTGAACAGCCACAAGGGGCAGTACCCTCCATGGAGAAGGAGGCTAGAGGCTAAGATCAAGGTAGCACGGAGGGAGGTTAGCCAACTATCGGAGTTGCAGAAAGGCGTGATGAGGAAGGTGCCTAAGAAGTACAGGAAGCTGTCCATGCCTTGGAAACTGCCAAGCAACGACTCACAGCCTTGGCCAGCCGTTTGAGGAGGTACACCAAAGAGATAGAAGGCAAGAGAATAAACCAGCTGTTCTCCACAGAACCAGCCAAGGTGTACTCTCAGTGGCAGGACAACAATATGAGAATAGCACCACTAAGGCTGGAGGCAGAACAATACTGGAAGAGCATATGGGAGAAGGACGCAACCCATAACGGCAATGCTCAGTGGCTAGTGGATCTGAGGGCAGACCACAGCGACCTCCCCAAACAGAGTCCAGTAACCATCACAGTGGCAGATATCCAAGAAAGGGTCTCCAGTATGAAGAGTTGGACAGCACCAGGCCCTGATATGGTTCACGCCTACTGGCTGAAGAAGCTGACTGCACTCCACGAGCGCCTGGCAGCACAAATGAACCAGCTGCTAGTTGATGAGAGACACCCAGAATGGCTAACCAAAGGCCGGACAGTCCTGATCCTCAAGGACCTCCAGAAGGGACCGGTCCCCTCCAACTACCGACCAATAAATTGCCTCAGCACCATGTGGAAGCTCCTGTCAGGCATCATAGCGGCTAAGATGAACAGGCACATGGGTCAATACATGAGCGGGGCACAGAAAGGGATGGGCAAGAATACCAGAGGCGCAAAACACCAGCTACTGGCAGACCAAGCAGTCAGCCGAGACTGCAGGACCAGACTGACCAACCTGTGCACTGCCTGGATTGATTACAAGAAGGCCTATGACTCAATGCCCCACACCTGGATCCTGGAATGCCTAGAACTATATAAGATCAACAGGACCCTGAGAGCCTTCATCAGGAACTCAATGGGGATGTGGCGTACAACACTGGAGGCCAACCTCAAGCCCATAGCACAAGTCACCATCAAGTGCAGGATCTACCAAGGAGATGCTCTGTCCCCACTGCTGTTCTGCATAGGCCCTAA